>NC_085010.1:10095340-10112840 GCF_963854185.1 Sardina pilchardus | reverse complement strand
ACCACTTGAAACCTGTTACAAATTGTTCATCATAGTCCCCTGATAGAGAAATGACCACTGCCAGACATTTTTAGTGGTGGGTTACCCCCGGCAGACGCCCCCGAATGATGACACCCCCAAAAATGGGCTAGATCAGTTGGTGAGGTTACCACTTGAAACCTGTTGTAAATTGTTCATCATAGTCCCCTGATAGAGAAATGACCATTGCCAGACATTTTTTGTGGTGGGTTACCCCCGGCAGACACCCCCATATGATGACACCCCCAAAAATGGGCTGGATCAGTTGGTGAGGTTACCTATTCAAACCTGTTTAAAAAAATGTCAATATGGTCCTCTGACAGAAAAATGACCACAGCCAGACATTTTTGTTGGTGGGTTACACCAGCAGATGCCCCTGTATGATGGCACCTCAAAAATGGACTAGATCAGCTGGTGAGGCTACCAATTGTTAAACGCCTGCAACTGCCAGAGTTAGGCCTATTTCAGACCAGAATGGGGAATTGGGACGAGACGAAAGCGATTTTTACCGGCGGTGGCGAAAATGGAAACAGAACTTTGCTTTTATTTTTATTTTATTTCAAGTTATTTTATTTTACATCATGTTTATCTTACTTTACTGTACAGCACATTGAATTGCATTTATGTATGAAATGCACTATACAAATAAAATTGCCTTGCCTTGCCTTCCACACCAACACGATGGTAGACAGGCGGCAGCGGCGCGGGAGCTGCTCTGCATTTGGAAAATAGAGCTTGAGCAGAATTTTGACGGCAGTGGCAGGTAGTGTCCTGTTGAAATGAATGGCAAAGTAGCAAACTAGCATTGTATATGGGGAGATTTTGAACAGGACTGGCTGTGCTCGCCAACACTGTCGGTGCGAAAGGCCGAGTAGAACACACCGCCTGATACCCGGCTGTCTTCTCGCTGCTGACGCGCCACGCTCGTGTGTATCTGGCCCTATATCCCAAAAACGGGCCACAAAGCTTGCCCAAAAACTTTGGCTTGCCACACAAAGCGACTTCATGTATTATAGAGTACAAACTCACAAGATTTATTGCAAAAAAGGTTGACCATCTAGACAGTGAAGGTCTCAAGGACTGGTGAAAATTCGAGCACTTCTTTAAATTGTGATACACAGATTCACAATACTGTATCGCGATACAAGGAGGCAGTATCATGATACGCCCTTTTAACGTTTTGATACCGATCAGGCCAGAAAACTACATGATATGAAGTGGTATTTGAATGTCTAAGTATTTGAATTGATAGGCCTGAATATTTAATTGATAGGCCTAAGAATTATGTAAGTCTATAGCCTCCTACAATGAATTCTGTTGGTCATTTGATAGACTTACATAATTCTTAGGCCTATCAATTAAATATTCAGGCCTATCAATTCAAATACTTAGTCTCTTAGATCCTAAGCCATCTGGAAGAATGGGTTTTCAGGCAGTGATTTTGTAACCTTCTGATATACAGAGATATGTACACACTAGAAGTGTAACGATACACTCAACTCACGATTCGGTTTGAATCACTATTCATGAGCTACAGTTCGATACACCACACTATTTCACATTTGCCAACATTATAAACTTTATGAATAAAAACTATGATAGTTTATAGGTAGAACAGGTTACAAGAGGCTACTGTTACTTTTTAAAAGTTTCTATATAATAATGATTGTTTGGAAGCACTATCACTTCATATCATGTAGTTTTCTGGCCTGATCGGTATCAAAACGTTAAAAGGGCGTATCATGATACTGCCTCCTTGTATCGCGATACAGTATTGTGAATCTGTGTATCACAATTTCTCGGTTCGATACAATATCATTACGGCCCTAGTACACACGTACATACATACATGTATACATACATACATACATACATACATACATAAATGTAGAGCTCAACAATAAGGGGCAAAGAAAGATAGGACTATATAATGATGTAAAATTATATTAAATGATAATAGAAAATGTTTGAACCAACCTTCAGCAGTCTTCAGCTCGATCCAAATGACAGTCCAATCCCATCAATTGACCACTTTAGATTTGGAAAAAAAATAAATCTGGAGTGGTGATCTGAGGCCTTCAGATGATGGGATATTACTGTACATGTGGCAAGGATCAGCTCCTTTATCCCGTACAGTGTGTTAGAAAAAAAGTGACATGGATCTTTTTGATTGAAATTATTATTTTTTGCTGGCCACTCAGAAAGGTATTTTGTGTAAATGCTTTACCTTTTGAAAGAGTGGACAGATTTGCACCAAATTTTGTGTGCTAATGGTCTATAATTGGTACATAAAAAGATTTGATTTCGGAGGCCAAGGCTTCTGCAATGACCGACTTTTAATACAGGCGACTTTATGTTTTGCTCATTAAAATTAAAGAAGTGCTCGAATTTTCACCAGTCCTTGAGACCTTCACTGTCTAGATGGTCAACCTTTTTTGCAATAAATCTTGTGAGTTTGTACTTTATAATACATGAAGTCGCTTTGTGTGGCAAGCCAAAGTTTTTGGGCAAGCTTTGTGGCCCGTTTTTGGGATATAGGGCCAGATACACACGAGCGTGGCGCGTCAGCAGCGAGAAGACAGCCGGGTATCAGGCGGTGTGTTCTACTCGGCCTTTCGCACCGACAGTGTTGGCGAGCACAGCCAGTCCTGTTCAAAATCTCCCCATATACAATGCTAGTTTGCTACTTTGCCATTCATTTCAACAGGACACTACCTGCCACTGCCGTCAAAATTCTGCTCAAGCTCTATTTTCCAAATGCAGAGCAGCTCCCGCGCCGCTGCCGCCTGTCTACCATCGTGTTGGTGTGGAAGGCAAGGCAAGGCAATTTTATTTGTATAGTGCATTTCATACATAAATGCAATTCAATGTGCTGTACAGTAAAGTAAGATAAACATGATGTAAAATAAAATAACTTGAAATAAAATAAAAATAAAAGCAAAGTTCTGTTTCCATTTTCGCCACCGCCGGTAAAAATCGCTTTCGTCTCGTCCCAATTCCCCATTCTGGTCTGAAATAGGCCTAACTCTGGCAGTTGCAGGCGTTTAACAATTGGTAGCCTCACCAGCTGATCTAGTCCATTTTTGAGGTGCCATCATACAGGGGCATCTGCTGGTGTAACCCACCAACAAAAATGTCTGGCTGTGGTAATTTTTCTGTCAGAGGACCATATTGACATTTTTTTAAACAGGTTTGAATAGGTAACCTCACCAACTGATCCAGCCCATTTTTGGGGGTGTCATCATATGGGGGTGTCTGCCGGGGGTAACCCACCACAAAAAAATGTCTGGCAATGGTCATTTCTCTATCAGGGGACTATGATGAACAATTTACAACAGGTTTCAAGTGGTAACCTCACCAACTGATCTAGCCCATTTTTGGGGGTGTCATCATTCGGGGGCGTCTGCCGGGGGTAACCCACCACTAAAAATGTCTGGCAGTGGTCATTTCTCTATCAGGGGACTATGATGAACAATTTGTAACAGGTTTCAAGTGGTAACCTCACCAACTGATCTAGCCCATTTTCCACCCCTCACTTAATGATGTCTGGCAAGCCCCGCCCACCACTAAAAACATCTGGCAGTGGCCATTCCTCAATCAGGGGACCATGGCAAACAATTTGCAACAGGTTTCAAGTGGTAACCTCACCAACTAATCTAGCCCATTTTTGGGGTGCTAGTTTTACACACCCCCTGGCCACACCCACCAGAGGGAACCCGGCAGACGTGCCGTTCCTCTATCTGGGGACCATGCCAGACATCGTAGTATCAATAAAAATTGGTAACCTTCCCAACTAGGCTGACCCCTCTGGGCTCCTGGTCTACGTCTTTTTCCCCCTTCGTTTTTTGGCTTACGATGTCGGGAAGAACCTGTTGTGTGTTTGGCTGTTACAACAACAGAGGGAAAATACAAATATGGAACAAAAATATATACGTTCACCCGCCGTTATTACACAACCTGCCCCTGTGTAACACCTACATAGGCCTAAGCACCAGAAAAAAGGTAGACTAAATGCATGTTTCCCAAATGCCGAGCAATCACGTGATTGCTCAGCATTTGGGAAAAATGCATTTAATCTACCTTTTTATGTTCCGTGTCAGCATTCATCCAAAAATTAGGCTATTTGACTCAACATTGAAAATAATTAAGGATTTTCCTACGAATTCTGTTTCAGCCGTTCCTCGCATTAATGCCTAATTGAAGCTCTCCCAAGCTGGCATAGAATATTATTAAGAAACTCTTTATTAACGTCTTCATCAATGGACCAAAAGAAAAACCAAACCCCATAGAGCTCGATTGAGTGTGTCAAAAACACACCTCTCTGTTACATTTCTCCGCGATTATAAATTGCAGCGAGATGAAACCTTTATTGCACGAAAGAGCAGACGTGGGGCTTTCCAACTAACCACTTTATAAGTTGCGTAAGGACGCACACATTGCATGCTCATACCAAATGTAGGCTATATGCCTTGATGACATTAAATTAAGAAGTATTTCCTGATTTGGTAAACTTTTAGTTTATTTTTCTTTCAGTCCATGGTTCCATACCATTCGATCTTGCTTCAAATGATCAGACTTGGGAAGCACGCATAGCATCGGAAACTTCGCTGCTCAGTAGCCTAATTTTCTGTCGACGAGGCCAGCTGCAGTTCGAGAAAAGCTGCAGATCATAGAGAAAGCATATGCTCTGAGAACAGAACATAACTGCATGTCAAGTGTAGAAGAGGGTCTGTCTACGCAGAAACAACAACTGGCTTGGTGCATGCACCCCGCTTTCAACGTCAATTGACTCCCAGCATTTCTACATGTTCGTGACAAAATGCGGGGGATAGAATCGCGTTTTATCGGGGATGCTGCAAATGTCTGTCTTTTCTTAAGTCAATTACGTGTAGGCCTACGATATAAATGACAAAAAATTAACGGCATATTTAATTTAACCGACCCGACCAAACATGACCCGAATATCATTACAAATATTTTTTCTTGACCCATAACCGCGGGTGACCGAGACTCATATTGCATCCAAATTTGTTTGACAAATAAACACTTTTTTGCCTTTACTTTGTTCATTGCAATTTAGCCTAGTAAAAAGTTATTATAGAGAATCATCATGTGTGCACGTCATGTGTGCTACCACGCAAACAAGTCAGGTCAGATCAGCTCGTGTCACAAATATGGAGCACAGAAAGTGTCAAAACACAATTTTTCATCACTAAATAGAAATTGCCATTTATTTCTGTAAGGCACACACCACCTATTTCTGTAAATTGCTCAGCTCCAAAGTCCGACTACATGCATTCTTAAATTGCATTTTCAGGGCAGTCAGGCCTACACAAACATGAAAGTCACGTCGAGCTGTCAGCTTGCTGTGATGAGATACAGTCAAAATGTAAGAATTTGTATAGTATGCTTTTTGAATTTTTATTATCTATAAATCAAAATCAAATCAACGCAAGTATTAATTAAAGCTTTATAGGCTAGGGAATGTAAAACTTAAGTTCCAGTTTTTACACCATTCAAATTGTGTGTATCTTTTCTAGCTTTCGTATGCATTAAGTTCTATAAAACATTATATTATATTCTGCAGTGCAAAGATGCCCACTAAAGACAGGAAAAGAACGCAGTTTTTTGAAAATTTTGTTCCATGTGCCCTTTTTAAAAATTTGAGCCCCTGCCCCTTCAAAGGTCTCTGCACGCCCCTGAGCCCGCGTATCACGTTAAACGTTAGCGCCGACTCATGAACATAGACAAATCCAGTGCCGGAGTCGTCTATTGGATGCACCCAATGACGCTCTTCCTGTTTAACGAAAACACCTTCCTGTTTAAGTGAAATGCTATCACACACACATATGAAATCCTCTCACACACACTACTGAAATGCTCTCACACACACATATGAAATCCACTCACACACTCTACTGAAATGCTCTCATACAAACAACTGAAACACTCACAAATGCACATATGAAAGCAGTTCACTATTGTGTATGAGAGGTTTTCAGTATAATGTATAAGAGGTTTCACATGTGTGTATGAAAGCGTTTCAATTGTGTATATGAGAGCGTTTCACTTGTGCGTGTGAGAGGTTTCAGTATGGTGTGTGAGAGGTTTCAGTATAGTGTGTGAGAGATTTCAGTATAGTGTGTGAGAGGTTTCAGTATAGTGCGTGAGAGGTTTCAGTATAGTGTGTGAGAGGTTTCAGTATAGTGTATGAGAGGTTTCACATGTGTGTATGAAAGCGTTTCAGGTGTGTATATGAGAGTGTTTCGCTTGTGCGTGTGAGAGGTTTCAGTATGGTGTGTGAGAGGTTTCAGTATAGTGTGTGAGAGGTTTCAGTATAGTGTATGAGAGGTTTCACATGTGTGTATGAAAGCGTTTCAGGTATGTATATGAGAGTGAGAGGTTTCAGTTTAGTGTGTGAGAGGTTTCAGTATAGTGTGTGAGAGGTTTCAGTATAGTGTGTGAGAGGTTTCAGTATAGTGTATGAGAGGTTTCACATGTGTGTATGAAAGCGTTTCAGGTGTGTATATGAGAGCATTTCACTTGTGCGTGTGAGAAGTTTCAGTATGGTGTGTGAGAGGTTTCAGTATGGTGTGTGAGAGGTTTCAGTATGGTATGTGAGAGGTTTCAGTATAGTGCGTGAGAGGTTTCAGTATAGTGTGCGAGAGGTTTCAGTATAGTGTGTGAGAGGTTTCAGTATAGTGTATGAGAGGTTTCACATGTGTGTATGAAAGCGTTTCAGGTGTGTATATGACAGCATTTCACTTGTGCGTGTGAGAGGTTTCAGTATGGTGTGTGAGAGGTTTCAGTATGGTGTGTGAGAGGTTTCAATATGGTATGTGAGAGGTTTCAGTATAGTGCGTGAGAGGTTTCAGTATAGTGTGCGAGAGGTTTCAGTATGGTGCGTAAGAGGTAATTCTGAATAATGTCCTAAACGGCCCCTCATAGGGCACCGTGTGCGATGACATACACATACATACACACACACACACACACACACACACACACACACACACACACACACACATCTCTTGTCTCTTGTATCTCTTTGTCTCTGTCTCTGTTGTAGATACTGTGAGGTTGGTGAATGGAAGCAGTCAATGCTCTGGGAGAGTGGAGGTTTATCATGCAGGAGAGTGGGGCACCGTGTGTGATGATGGGTGGGATATGGCTGATGCTGCAGTGGTGTGTAGAGAGCTGGGCTGTGGTGTTGCTGTAGAGGCTCTGAGAGGAGCTCACTTTGGAGAGGGATCAGGGAGAAGATGGATGTATGGTGTGGAGTGTGAGGGATCAGAGTCCAGACTGAAGAACTGTGATTACTGGGTATGGATAGACTGGAGTACAGCAGTGTGTCCTCATAGCAGAGATGCTGGACTCACTTGTTCAGGTAAGCAGGATGACTGTTTTACACACATGTTTGCGCACACACAAACACACACACACACACACACACACACACACATACTGTACACACACCCACGCACCCACGCACGCACGCACGCATTCACGCACACACACACACACAGGTGGGTTAACTGAGAGCGGTGATAATTTAGTTCATGACAGACCTTTTTACATCTGTCCATTATCATAATCCATATGTTTTCTAATCTGATTACTCTATAACTTGATAAACAAGCATAGATGAAATTTAAATATGCCTTTTATAGCTAGACAATAGTAATATACTTTACTCAAATAAATAAATGATGAATTTCAGGAGTCCAACTGGTGGGCCGTTCTCACTGCTCTGGGAGAGTGGAGCTGCTTCATAAAAAGACCAGACACACTGTGTGCAGTTCCACATTTGACCAGCAGGATGCAGAGGTTGTGTGTCGACAGCTGGACTGTGGGGCTCCTGTAGAGGTGCTGGGAGCAGCTGCATTTGGAGAGGGAGAGGGCCAGGTGTGGTCAGAGGAGATCCAGTGTGGAGGCAACGAGACTCAGATTCACCTCTGCCCAACATCCTCTACACCCTCACACAACTGCTCTCACAAGCACGATGTTGGATTAGTTTGTACAGGTAGACTAAGAGAGACATTTTAAACATTATCCTTTATTATGAAATAATGATTTTATTGGATATTCCAAGAAGCCTGTAAACTATGGGGTGTGTCATTGTTTTCTCAATCCCACAGATCCTGTTAGGTTGGTGGATGGGCCCAGTCGCTGTTCTGGGAGAGTGGAGCTTTATCATGAGGGAGAGTGGGGTACAGTGTGTGGTGCTGATTGGGACAGGGTTGATACAGCAGTAGTGTGTAAAGAGTTGGGCTGTGGTGACGCTGTAGATTCCTTCTCAGGTGCCCACTTTGGAGAGGGAGCAGGGAGAGTCTTGATGGCTGAGGTTGGCTGTGTGGGATGGGAGACCAGACTAAAGTCCTGTTCTCATAAGGGATTGGGTGAACACACATGCCAGCCTAAAAACAATGTTGGAGTCACCTGTTCAGGTAAGGTGACAGTATATTTTATGTAAATGCCCATTATTATGCATCATATATGAGGTTTTGATGCAGAATGCAAATTATAAATTATTTCCACACAGAACACAGAGCTCCCAGGCTAGTGAACAGTTCCCACCGGTGTTCTGGGAGAGTGGAGGTGGAACATGGGACCACCTGGGGAACGGTGTGTAACGCCACATTTGACTGGCAGGATGCAGAGGTTGTGTGTCGACAGCTGGGCTGTGGGGTTCCTGTAGAGGTGCTGGGAGCAGCTGCATTTGGAGAGGGAGAGGGCCAGGTGTGGTCAGAGGAGATCCAGTGTGGAGGCAACGAGACTCAGATTCAACTCTGCCCAACATCTCCTATGAACCACAACTGCTCACATGAAATGGATGTAGGGTTACTGTGTTCTGGTAAGAGTTCATGACCTTGGATATTAGTTTAATTCTCATTTCACTTTTTTAGAATGATATTTTTGCCGACAATTCTTTTCAGTCTTGCAACAGTGTCATACATGGTGTGAGAACAACATGGCGTGTCCTCATTTTGTTTCAACAGACTTTTCTGTTCTCAAACATAAAATGAAGGGTTGGTTAAAACAAGGCATTGTAACTGCAGGTATCTTTGGCTGACAGGTTCGAAACGGCATGGAATTTGAAGTGTAGGGTCATTATAACAATCTCTGAATGCATGCCAAGTTCAAGGAATTCCGTTCATGGAGGACCATTCCTCAAGTGACTATATGTACATTTAGTGATTGTACACTATGCATGCACAGACCCCATTACCCCCACACAGAGAAGCACTCATACTATATACACAAAAGTAAACGCACACATGCACACATTTATTTACATACGCAAAAATTGCAAGAGAATGGAGTAGGTGATGGAGACAAATTCATCACTGTGATTTATTTTAGCAGAGAGAATGCGCAGGACTGAGTGGCAGTCATATTTTGAAGGGCTTTATCTAGTTATTGTTGAAATGGTTATTAATGTGGGCAATGTTTTTATTTTTACTTTATACATCTTACACAGGTACTGAGGACTCAGTTAGGGATTGTTCAGGTGAGATCAATGCCGTTGGTTTTCTATAGACACTTTCATTAAAACTACAATATTATGTAAAAATGCTTTGTGTGCATTTGAGTGTGTGTATCTGCATTTGCATGTGTGTGTGTGTGTTTATGTGAGAATGTGCATGCATCTGTGTTAGTCTTACTTCTCCACATTGTCATTGCATGCAGCCACTCTGGGGCTCCTGCTCCTGCTGCTGCTGCTGGGCTCACTGGCGTTGCTGTTTGGGAACAACAGGGCACTGAGGAGAGGTGCTGCAATTATCTCATCAATAAGTGTGTTTAAGTGTGATTTTTATTTTGCTGTATATATTCTGTATCGGTTTGATGAGGCATGCATTTGTTATGCATTGTGTAACATAAGCCTTAATGCCATCAAATTCATTTTTAATTTTAATCAAATTTGTTTGACTTAAAATAAACTAAATGAAAACGATTTAATTTTAGTCAATGCTTTAATTCCTGACTATATTAAATATTATCATGTGGGTCGGTTCTTTACTCTTCCTATCCTGCAGCTCTCTCCAAAAGGAGACACGTGGAACTGAGTGAAGCTGTCGTTGAGGATCTGGACCACAGACTGACCACAGCCGGTTCCTCCAGAGGTCGTCATAGAGGTGAGAGGTCATCAAGCTAGATGTACGTGCGCCTCAGACACACAAGCTATATACAGTATGCTACTCATACCACTTAGACTTAAGTATGTAGACAAGCATGTAGCCCACTGTAAAAAACATGTACATTAATTGTAGAATGCCTGAATTAGCTCTCTGATCTGTGAGAAAAAAATGTTTTGACTTGTATTTTTTTAAGTGTTAGTTTATTGTGCAGTTGATAATGCATGCGTTTGTTATGCATGTAAATAAGCCTTAATGCTATCAAATGTACAACAATTTTAGTCACTGCTTTAATTCATGACTGTATTAAATATTATCATGTGGGTCGGTACTTTACTCTTCCTATCCTGCAGCTCTCTCCAAAAGAAGACACGTGGAACTGAGTGAAGCTGTCGATGAGGATCTGGACCACAGACTGCCCACAGGACGTCATAGAGGTGAGAGGTCATCAAGCTGGGGGTGTACTTGCACCTCAGACACACAAGCTACTGTATATATGCTAGGCTACTCATACCACTGAGGTAGTAGGTAGACAAGCATGTAACCTACTGTAAAACCATATCACACACTGAGGGCTCAAACACACTATTGGCAGAATGCCTGAATGAGCTAATTGGTCTGTGATAATGATGTTTCGAGTTGTGTGCTACTGCCATATTGATAAAATCATCATGTAAAATCATTAGTGTAAGTTAAGTAAAACTTCTGTTCTGTAAGAAAACCACACCGGCTACACAGCTGTATCAAAGCACAGTACAGGAGCGCATGCGGGAGGAGAATCATAACTGCCCAACCACAGTTGTGTGCTACTGCCATATTAATAAGAATCATTAGAATCATAAGTTGGATGAAACTTCTGTTCTGTAAGAACACCACGTATGGGGAATGGGAGGAGAATCATAACTGCCCAAACACAGTGTACATGAGTACATGAGAAAACTGAATCGACAGCACGACTTATTGTGTTAGTCTGTGTTTTATAATATATCCCTACATATATGCAAAATCAGTACACTGTCAGGCGATGTTTGTTTAGGTCGATGAATGTAGCACAGCTGTAGAATTTCCCATCTGACAGCACGCGTCCTATCTGATGCTCAGAATTCCTTGTAGGAAGACGTGCAGGAGGATAAAAGGAGACCCATCTCAGGTAGGGGAGAGAGAGAGAGAGGGGGATACTGCTTTAGGAGGATAAAAGGAGACCCATCTCAGGTAGGGGAGAGAGAGAGGGGGATACTGCTTTAGGAGGATAAAAGGAGACCCATCTCAGGTAGGGGAGAGAGAGAGAGAGGGGGGGGATACTGGCTTTTCTGATCTCTCTTTACTTTTGCAGTTGTGCAGGAGGATAAAAGGAGACCCATCTCAGGTAGGGAAGAGAGAGAGAGAGAGAGAGGGTGATACTGGCTTTAGGAGGATAAAAGGAGACCCATCTCAGATAGGGAAGAGAGAGAGAGAGAGAGAGAGAGAGAGAGAGGGGATACTGGCTTTTCTGATCTCTCTTATATGAAGACGTGCAGGAGGATAAAAGGAGACCCATCTCAGGTAGGGGAGAGAGAGAGGGGGATTCTGCTTTTCTGATCTCTCTTTACTTTTTCAGTTGCTTCACTGAGAGAGCCAACGGTGGAGCACTATGATGATGGCACTGCTGATGACAACGAGACCAACCTCGATGATATGTTGACAGGTTTGTGGCTTCTCTGATGGGCTTATGAAATATATGTCTGTATACTGTAGTTCTGAACAGTGCTAGTATTAGATCTACTGACTGAAATACTTATATCTTTTTATTTTTATTTATTACCTTAATTGGTCTAAATGGGTTGGTTGGTTGGTTGGCCAAAGATGGCCTGCTAGCAGTAGGCTATTATTTGGCCCACTATGTTATTCTGTATTCTGGTTGTCTGATTTTTAAAATCAATTTTATTTTACAATATTGACTTACAAATAGCCTAATCACCAATCAATCAGTGTTCAGCAGTGTTATTCTATTATGCCATGTATAGCATGCAGCTCAAATGAGAGACGCTATAGAGTGGCTGGTGGAGTTGGATGATTTAGTGAGAAGATTTCTGTCAACAGAGTCTTTGAGAGAGGAGGGGCTGGAGGATTATGATGACATCACCATTGATGAGAATGCCTCTAAATGACCAAGGGTGAGTGTATCAGCATGTTTTGAGTTATTATGCCATACCATATTCACAGATTAAATACACACATGAAAAATGAACTATCAATGTCCCAGTCTGTCTGAATGAGCATGACTGCCGGATGTTTACCTATTAGAAATAAATAAGCAAACAATCATTGATTTCAGTATTAATCAGTACACACTTTGTTTTGGTGTTGATTGGTCAGTGGTGTGAGTGACTGTTGCTAGGGATGGATTATGATGATGTGGGGGCGGAGTCTGATGAGTGACACATGACGAGGTCAGCAGAGCAGAGGACTCATCAGCTGTGGTGGACTGGAGCTCTGAGCTTTTTGTTGAGATGCCAGATGTATATTTGATAGCTTATGACTACCAGTATGCGCAAAGCTTATTTTTTCAATGGATATTTTGTAAGTGCTTAACTTGTAATTCCATTTATAAATATTGAAAAATGTATTTTTAGGATTTGTATAGTAGTCAGGGGGAAAACTTGCAACATTAGATCTGACGCCTTAACAAAATAAGTTATTGAGGTTTTTGCATTTTTGTTATCTTCAGGACATCTACTGAACATTTCAGGGTGATAATATTACATTAAGTACATAAGACCAACGGTAAACAGTTTGTTTTACCATTTTCAAAATAGCATTATTTCAACACACCTTAAATGAACATGCACAACAGATCTGAATTCCACCAACTGCAGACTCTGATACCATCCTTCCATCCAGGATGTGGCTAGGCTGGTACCCAGTGTGTTGCGAAAGGACGGTATCCAGGATGTGGCTAAGATGGTATCAGAATCTAAAATTGGTGACATTTTACCTAAGAGGGTTGAAGCAGAGCAGTAATTATGGATGTTTTCTTTCACCAAGTGAGGGGGTTTCCCATATCTCACACATGATCTTTTGGGCCTCCACCGTCGACTTCAATGCACCGGCTGGAAGGCGCTAGAGTGAGATGGCCGGTGGCAGCACTGCCTTGAAGTCGACGGTGGGTGACTGAAACAACGTCAAACTGCACATCACACTTCAGATTTTGCACTTAGACCATTAACATAGAACTAAAAATGACTGATTGGGATGTGACCTGTGATATCAAATATGCATTTGATATGTACTTCCACCTTTGACTACTTTTCAGGATAATTTGCTTGGAGTATTAGGGATTGCATTGTTTGGACCCTCCCTGTAAGGGTGATATGCTATTATTTTCTGTCTGACTTTTTTGGCAGACATTTTGGAAATATGCCAACAACAAAATTGTCACCTCTTTTTAATGTTATCATCCAGAAATACTTTTTTTTTTTTGAAGTGGTGCAGCTGGAGTTCACGTGTGTGTATTTCCAGGATTGTTATAGGCTTTTGTATTTCCTGATATGTTTGCTGACTTCTCGGCAATATACTTTTGTGTTTTTCCATGCAAATAGCATTTATATTTACATTAAACTTAAGCTGAATAGTTAGTGTCTCAAGACAAATATACATATAGTTGGTGGTAATGGTTATAGGCTTTTGTATTTCCTGATATGTTTGCTGACTTTTCGGCAATATACTTTTGTGTCTCCCCATGCAAATAGCATTTATATTTACATTAAACTTAAGCTGAATAGTTAGTGTCACATTTAAACATATATACATAATATTATGTTTGGTGTTCATGGTAAGAATGTGTCCACTTTTTCAATAAGACTTTTCAAAGACTTGTAAGCAGCAATAACATGAGTAGTATAATAATCACTGTATACTTGCTTCTGCTTTGCTAATATTTTTTTTCTTAACATTTACCATCAATACAGTTTAAGCAAATCCTCTATGTTAATCATTTTGGAACAAATTCACATAATTGTACTGTTGTTGGACTATGAATCATAGAACCAATTTAGTCATGTGTTTGACAACTGAAACATCCAGGTGTAAATGAACATTATTAGCGGTCAGAAGTAAATGTGTCCCTTATTAAATCATTGGTTAACAAGCTCTACTGAGCAAGATCATATTCAGTGCTCACAGCCTTCAATCTCTGTGCAAACATTTGATTAGCTGACGGATATGTTTTTTGCATGTGTCTAGACCAGGGGCAGAGTTGTATAGAGATATATCTATCTATCTAGGAGAGCCCCCTACAGGCCAAAGTGTGCAATTATTGTCAAAAACCTAGAAATGTGAAATACTTCTGGACCTGTTATGTAACCCTGAATAAATGATAAATAAACTGTTTTGCTCAATAATACTGCAGTTTATACACTTGATTTATATTTGATTATGTCTTGGATTTCTATAGGCATGCAGAAGTAAGGCTTGTCTAGAGTGAGCATTTTCAGAGAGTTCCTGATCCACTAACATTTTTCACTGTATGCACGGAACACAGACGCTGGTGCATATCACGGCCTTAAGCCGTAAATTAATTAGTGCTCATTGCCATCATATCCGATAAAACAGTATTGTCATCACTTCTCACCATTGTCACACAGACCTCTGAAGTTCGCTTACAAAAAAACTACGGGCTTAACATAATGATGACTGATGTGCGACCATAAGTTGCAACAGTTAAGCGTGATTTCCCCATCATGCTACTGCTGCTACTTGAAAAGAAGAAGATGGTCGGTTCAGGGCTGATAGACAGAAAATGATCTGTGCCTGAAATTATCAAATACATTCAGAGACAATATAGAGAACAGCCTTTCTTGACATCGTTCCTTGGCGAGCTTAAGCCTGAATTCAGGCACCACGCCTGAACTCAGGCCTGTTGGTTGTAGCGCTATCCTATTGTGTGGAGAGGGATTTTTATAGACAACCATTTATCCCAGCCCTTCGATTGAGCCCTGCCTATGGTGAGTTACCAGACCCTACATCTTGGCTCATCAGGCTAGAAACATGCTGCATACCTTTGGAGTCCCTTTTTGATTCAATGCCTACTATCCCTAGCCTACTGCTTCAGAAATCTGATAGTCAGCTCAAGTTGCAGTAGAAATAAAATATTTCTTTCTTAAATCTGATTTGCTCAGATTGGCTCTAGCTGGTATGACATGTTTTAATTCCCCTCACGGTTATACTATACTAATGTGATTGGACTGATTAAAACAGGCCAAAAACAAACACTGATCTCTCAGTAATTTTCACATTGCTTTATTGATCAATCACACAAGCCAACAAATGTACTTATTTACTGTATTGTATTGACTGTAACAACAATAACAAAAAATAATATTGTTGTTGATAGGAGGAAAAAGAAATCTCTACAGTGCAAAATAACATCTGTAAATCCTAAACAGATTGGAAAAGTGCGTTAGTGACTTCAACTAGGTCACCTTAATGTTTCTGTGTTTGTGAACCATTTTCTGTAGGAGTAAGGTGGACTTTAATGGGTCCGCCCTAAATGCTTTTATGATTTTGGTGCAGAAAATGACCAGGGCCGTGTTTCCCAGATTCATTAAGAAGCTCTTAAGTACTAAGAACGTCGAAGGAGCGTTCTTAGAGCGTCCTTAGAGCGCCCCTAAAAAGTTCTTAGCACTTATGAGCTTCTTAACGAATCTGGGAAACGCGGCCCAGATCCAGATCTTAGCGCTTGGTATAAAAAGGCACCAGGTAATCGCCATGTTGGGTGTCCATCTTGAGGAGGTCAAGCCCTGCTAGTTTTTAGTGAATGCTTAGGAGCAGAGAGTGAGTCCAGGTATCGTTTCTACTGTGACCTATTCCAATCCATAGTGCATTAAAATTCCCTTCTCGTTAGAAAGTTTGGGTTGCTTGCTTGCTTATGTGTGTGTGAGACTATGAAAGTGTTTTTTTCTTCTTCTTTTAACCAAGGAATTTGTACCATTTCCAAACAATGTATCCCATGCGAGTCCCTCATAATAAAATAAGCTTGTTTAATTTTTAGGCAGAAATCGCCCTCAGCTTTGTACTTCTATTCACATTTAGCAATGATCATCATTCATTTGGCATGTCACAGTCCCAAATTTATGAAATGGTGACCTTTTAAAAACCTACAATAGTCTGATCCCCCCCCCTTGCCTTCTTTAGCTCACAGGCAAATGAAAAGGGCCTGTAATCACAAGCTGTTACGGAGACAACGATAGTTGTGAGAAATGATAGTGGACCAAGACTAAACAGATCTGTTCCCGAGCCCCTGTGTCCGTTATTTTTTACAAAGTCTTACAGTTCTGATTCGGCTGGAGTGGTCCAGCCAGCCTCTCTGACCTTCGAGCGGAGCCGGTCAGATTGTTATATTGCTACCGTCAGTTTCGTCAGGCGTAGCCTTGCCATGCGAGTGGTTAAATGTCTGTCCTCTTGCCCCTATTTCCTGTCTCCTGTGCTTGTGTGTGTGTGTCCGTCCGTGTGCGCCTGTGTGTGTCCGTACATGTGCGCCTGTGTGTGTGTGTGTGTCCGTGTATGTTTGAAAAGTCAATTGACATTTGACAAAGTACGGTTCAGTTCTAATATTGGCTGAAGCTAACGGTACCTTTGGCCTTAATCGGACAAAAAATATATTATGAAACAGAACAAAAATTCAACAAAAAAAAAATCAAGAAGATATTTTAGTTAACTCGTCATAATTCACACCTCTAATGTCTACATGTAAGGCCTACAAATATGTAGAAAACAGTCTGACTAAATATGTGGTTTGTGGAGACGCGGTCATGTAATATCTGTTACCACTTGATCCTATTTGGACTCAAGCGTACATTTAGACAGAGAACAAAAAACACTAGAAACACCCCTAAATTAACAAATACACTTCAACACACAGTACTGGACCAGAAAGACTCAGTACATGGTCAGAAGTGAAAATATGACCCCAAAACAAAGGTTCCTCGAAAGAGAGGCTGAACAACTCAGTTTGATCTGAAGTGGATACCTGCTATGACAGACGGCAGTGTCCCTCTGTGTGAAGATGAACAGCGTCAGGAGGGTTGTGACACACACACACACGCTTAAACTTACAGACATGCATTTAGTACACACATGTGTGCGCGCGCACACACACACACACACACACACACACACAGACACACACAGACAGACACAGACACACACAGACAGACACAGACACACACAGACACACACAGACACACACAGACACACACAGACACACACAGACACACACAGACACACACAGACACACACAGACAGAAGGCAACGCTGTTTTCATAAAAAGTGGCTCCAGTGATAACAGGTCCAGCCCTCAGACTACATCC
>NC_085010.1:10025340-10090340 GCF_963854185.1 Sardina pilchardus | reverse complement strand
AAAACACTATCTTGTATTTTAAATAACTATTTTAAATACATGAATTGTGTCCATCTCTGGGTGGTTGTTCATTGGCTTGTTTGTCTGTTTGAGTGTTTGATTGTTCAGCTGTTTCTTATGACATGTTTGCTTCTCATTACGCTTGTGTTGTAAGGCTTTTTAGCCTATTCTTGCCCAAGTATGTATGATTGCTCTGGTATTCTGAAGGTTTAGATGATGGCTGTCTCTTACCGAAGTTGTCTGGTTGGGCTTGATGTTTGGTCCCCGTACCAGCAGGGGCACTCTGATGTCAAACTCATACAGCTGCCGCTTGTCCATGGGCAGAGAGAACTGGCCTGATGGAGAAGAAGAAGAAGAACAGAGCATGAGACGGACCTGCTAACTCAAACGACTTAGAGAGGTGGTGTTTTTGCAAACTAAATCCCTGTGGGGAGGATCCAGGGGATATTCCTCCAAGAATATAATTTTTTTTGGTGATCTTAGCACATAAATGAAGGACTCTAGTATACTCAGAGAAGAAAGACGGAGTTCAGCACGGGGATCAGTCGCACTGATGCCCCGTAGTGGTGGTTAGTTGGATTGGGCTGGACGGTGTAGATGACATCAGTCCGCCCTGACTCGTCCCGCAACAGACGTCTGGGTACGATGTACTACCAGCACCTCCTATCCGGACGTGAAGACCTGGCTGCTTACAGACCGGTTGCAGCAGGTCCTCTGTCGGGTCTGTACTTGGGCAAGGTTTTTGTGCACCATAGAGCCCATGTGGCCCACCTCCTTCCATGTCGTCACGACATGACTCCACATACATACATACAACAAGGAGTATGTCACAATACATCACAATATAGATATTTAGAGCAAAGCTCAAATAAATGAGACACTGGCTTGTGTGAGGAATCGTCAATATCCATTGGTTGTGCGGAATCAGAGTAAAATAAACCCAAAGAACATTACATAACAAGAAACTACAATAGCACTCAGAGAGCGCAGACCAAGCGAAAACATAACCGCCGCCTGATGTGAATCCAGACTGTGATATGGATCACTCCCAAAATGTAATCGTTTCTCCCTTCCTTGACCTTTGCTGAAAATTTAATAGAAACCCATCCATACCTTTTTGAGTTATCTTGCAAACAAACACACAAACAAACAAACAAACAAACAAACAAACACACAAACCCAGATGAAAACATAACCTCCTTGGTGGAGGTAAATATATGAACCATAGGCCGAGAATAGGCCTTTTAGTGATCAACTTTTTATTTAGAAAAGTCAAGACATGACAAGAATAGGGCTTCTTTTTAAAGGCCTTTTTTCTGTTGCCATGTGAGGAACAGCGTGCTCCTCCACACTTGTGATCATTACAAACCCGCCGATGACGAGGAGATGGACTGACTCAAACTTCCCTTCATGTGTGCGACTGCTCACTCCAAATGGACACATACATTGGAAACAATATGCATTTACCTACACATCCTCATTCAATCTGAATCACATACAGTAGATGGTCTGTTTTCTTGTGAAAACACAAGTTAGACAGCAGAGTCTCATTTCAGAAGTTAGCTTTTTCCTACTGAAATTTCCTGTGTATTAGCCGCATTGTGTATAAGCCGCAGGACAGTGTTTTATGCGAGTTAAAATAAACAAAACCTCATACTGTAGCTGAATTTTTTTTCAAAATCAATGTATAAGCTGCGGCAAATACGGTAGTTGGGAAATTACGGTATATTGAAAGTCATGTTGTGCTGCATTGGCAAACTACACCTAGGCCGTTCCTGCACAGGTTTGAGTGGATATGTTTGGCTGATCTACACCAAGAATGCTGAGTATTTCATTGTCATGTGTGCACAGCATGTTAGTGTTTAAGATGCCTCTCAAAAATTTGCATTAAAGCTCCTTGCTTTTCTATATCTAGCAAAATGAGATGGACTTACAGTACTCCCTTTTTAAATATTCATGACACAAACATGGGTTATATTCGGGCTGCAGACAATTGTGATCATAACGAATGTGTGTGTCTAGATATCACCAGCCTAGCTGCCTACGTTACAGCAGCAACAACACGGGCATCAGTGACTTCATCTCTACTTAGGCAACTTCTGTCACTGTGTCAAATTGCGAGTGGCGTCAAAGCAGAGTGGCAATGGATCCATAAGAACGCCATTGGAATTGCATTTCAAACCACCTCTAAATGTGGTTCGGATCAAATTAGCAACAAACTTAAGAATCAATCTGGATCATAGGGAACGTATTCAGGCAGGCAGGCAGGCAGACCGACCAAGGCTGTGGGCCAGACCTGAGGATGTCTCTGCAGCCTCACCCAGGGCTGATAGGCAGGAAATTATTTGTGCCTGAAATGATCAAATTCATTCAAAGACAATATAGAGAATAGCTTTTCTTGACATCGTACATGGCCAAGCTCAAGCCTGAATTCAGGCACCATGCCTGAACTCTATTACGCCTGCTCACCTGTGTGGTAGCCGTTGTCGGAGGTGAAGAAGATGTAGGTATTATCCAACTCTCCCCGCGCCTCCAGCTGCTTTACTAGTTTCTCCACCAAGTCATCTACGGACAACAGAGTGCGCCACCTAGGGGAGACCACCAGAACTGCATGTAAAAAAAATACCCCTGCTCTAACAAAGTTAATTACTGTACCACTGACAGTGCTCAAAAATGACATTCTATAAGGTTAATGACTGGTTAATTTAATGAGGTAGAGTTGATTTCATGGCCACACAATCACACTGATATTGAACAAACGGCTACAGACAGAACAAAATTAAAGTTTGTCCCTACACTTTAGCTCACACTTTGGGATGGGTTCAGGACCAGGGTGTGTGTGTGTGTATGTATGTAGGAGAGTCAAGTCCAGAAGCACTTGCTATTTGTCAGAGGTAGCTGGGATGAAGGAGGATGTGTACACACACACACACACACACACACACACACACACGGTTAGGCAAAACCTGGGTTCCTACGGTACCTTTTCCGGAAAGCATTATCCAGGAACTCCATTGAAGAGTTGGACATGGGGGTTTTGGCTTGCCTGATGAGCCAGTGCTTGTCCTGATGGAAGTGAAGAGCAAGGGATAATAAACAAGTCATTACAAAGAGTAGAAAGAGTAAAGGACAAAGAATAAAGAAGGGTAAACATTTGGCAGTGCAAACAATAATCAAGAATAAACATTCAGGAATGCCTTGAATAGAGAAGAAAGAATGTGGGCACACAAAGGACAGAGAAGGATAAATATGTAAGAATACAAAAAACCAACAGCCAACGTCTGAGAATGACCGGAATACGTAAACTAATGGAATATATTAGGCCTAGTTTGTTCTAGTCTGGCTATTACCATACTAAGCTCAATCTTTTAAGATTGAACGCTAGTATGGGGAGTCTGAGCTTTATTTCTACTGCAAGGAGAAAGGGCGGGACTGTCGAGCTCTATTGGAATCGTTCAAATGACTCCGTACGCTTGGATAGTGCTTCAACCAATCAGACCAACGATGCGGTGAGTCGTTTGGATAAGCTAGTTTGTGATTGGACTAAAGGTTGTGTTTGTGTTGTCCAATTTCGCCGGCAGTTCAGGCAGGGTTCACCCAGCCTAAGTTTGTTCCCCTTGCTAAGAAAATAACAAAATAACTGATAAGGGAAACCTTAAAGTTGATACATTTTCACTAATCAACTCCCTGTGGAGGAAGTGAAATAAGCTCTGTCCAAATCTTAGTGGCTATCTCCAAATCTTCTTAATGTTGCAATAACTCCATTGCCAGTTTAGTCACTGTTTTCCCCGCACTTTTATCACTGCTGAAGCTGCCAGAGAATGGACTCAGGACAACAATGGTGGCACACAACCAAACGTCTGAAGGCGACATGCTGGCTCTAATGTGAAGAGTGAAGTTGGCACAGAGGAATAGAAAGGTTTTTTTTTTTTTTACCAGGGACAAGCGACAAAAAAAGATTACAATAACATTTTGTTTCCAGCCAAGTTTAGTCACCTTCTTATTGCAAACTGAAAAGAATTAAATATAGATTCAGTTCAGATTGATTTTTATTTTTGCACTCCTAGTTCTTGGATTTATCTGTGTTTAGAAGGTTTGGGCCCTATTTGCACCTGTAGATCTCTCTAATACATAAAAAAACATGTGCATTCCTATAGCATTTCCAATGTCACAGGAAACAACAATGAGCTAATGGTAACTGGGGGGAAATCAACATTTTGTAGAATTATGCTAAAGTCCGTTTAATTTCAATTTCAAAGTATCTGGATTAGGTTTTCAACTAGGATCCCTTTAGGAATAGATTGGCAGGATCTATAGTTCCATTTTCAATAACATAGATTTAAGGTTAAAAAAGGTTCTTCTATTGCGATTACAGTCCTCTATGCAGACAACATAGTCATATTCCGACACATTCCAGAGAGATCACAGGCTTTCCCCTACCTTGCCGTGGACGTTGAAGTTGGGGTCCCGTGGCGCTTTGACGTTGGGGAAGGTGCTCTCGTATTGTGGGGCCGCTGTCCAAGGCGAGTGGGGGGCTGGGGTGGACACCATCATGAAGAAGGGCCGGTAGTTCGACTTGTACTGCAGGAAGTCTAATGACGTGTTGGCCTACGGGGACAGAGAGAGGGACGGGAATGACATGATTCTATTTCGTCATATCTAACAATCCAGGACAAAGGTTCACCCTCTGAATATACACACTACTCACAACAAGTTAGGGATAGCTGCATGGCTTTCGGGTGAAATTGAATGTTTTTCAGTACATAACATACTGACACATTTAAAAGTTTAGAGATGGTCACATTAAGTTCACCTGAAAAGGTTATAGTGGATTTTAGGTTCATCCTGAAATATCATCCAAAGTTAAATATCGCTTTTGTGAGTAGTGTATGATATAATATTCATACTATCTGCAAATATAATACCAACTCTTTTATGGGTCTCTGTTTTTCTGACTATTTTTACATTGTAGAACAAAAATAGATATCTAATTTAATGTGGTTGTGATGTGAGAGTCTGAAATACGGTCATCATTACAAAAGTTCCTAAAATATACCCATAAGAGACCCAAGAGGACCCTTAAAAGAGTAGGTGTTTCAAAACGTTTGACTTAGTGCATGTGCAGTAGCCACTAAAATGTAAACTTTGTAAACATGAACAATCTAATGTACTTACAGTAGCGTGAGTGCACTGCAAAACAATCTCTTTCCTTTATAAAGCAATACATCTTTCCACTGCCATGTTTACATACATTTTGACAAAACCTTGCTGGGTGCCATGTACAGTAACTGCAACACATTCATGGGAAGGTGTGGATATAATAACACACCAGAGCCTACCCAACATGCTAATTAAAAATACCTCTAGGAGGGCACGCCGTCTTGGACTTAATCATTAACTGGCCAAAACATGTGTTGTCAAAACACGGCAGTGGTAGTCGCCAGGGGGGTATTCCAAGTACATGTTTTAGTGATAGACCTGGGTAAGTTAACTCTGAGTAAGTGGTAAACCTCCTAACAGAAGAGCGGTATGGCTTTATTCCCCTCACAAAACAACGCCATAGGGCTCTTGTTGTAGGAGGCTTACAACTTGCTCGGAGTTAACTTACCCAGGTTCATCACTAAGCCACGCACTTGGAATACCCCACTCACATTCATTAGCACTCTGGTTTGTATTGTTCTGTTGCGCTTACCAGCACGTCGGTCAGGTAGTCCAGGCTGTAGTTCTGTCCATGTTTCTGGGCTTTTCCATTCACAGACAGGGTGTAGTTGTAGTACTTAGAGTTCCTCTCCTGTGGGGAGAGGGTCCGTGTGTTAAAGGTGCACTGAGCGATGTGGGGAAAGGGTCCGTCCGTGTGTTAAAGGTACTCTGAACGATCACTTCAGCTGACGTTCACACAAAACAACTCCCTCCTGTGCAACTGAAACTCTCCTAAACACGCATCTCATCAGTGATTGGCTGGAACAGTTTGCTATGTTTTTATGATCCACACTGGACCAAGATACATTTTTTTGCTGTCTTTGGAGCCTGGGCTGTCACTTTTTTTTTTTTACAGTGTACAGTATTCAGGACACAGGCAACTAGCGGATGGTGAGGTGATGATTGCAGTATGTAACAAAAAATGTTTTAGCTTTGAAACCTCACTTAGAGCACCTTCCATGATTTGAAGTATACTGCTGGTCATATTGTTTAAGAGCTTGTGAGGCAACAGGCAAAGCAACCTAAAATGCAGTGATCGTAGCTCTGACATAGAGCAATCATTTGATTGATGGGCAAAGGGCAAAGTCTTCAGTTTGACAAAGCTAATTTGATAACTGGTCAAATCAACTTGCTGATCTAACACAGTGGGCAATAGGCTGGGTGAAACCTGTGAAACCTGCCTGACCTGCCGGCGATTTGGATTTCGCTGGACAGCTCAGGATGGAAACCTGCACATCTACCTACCCTGCTTCCTGTCCACAATCTTTGGGTCCAATGACAAACTAGCTTATCCCAAAGACGCACCGGATCATTGGTCTGATTGGTTGAAGGACTATCCAAGCGTACGGAGTCATTTGAACTATGCCCACTGATCACTCCTCTTGTGCAGAAGAAATAAAAGATTGAGCTTAGTATGGTGATAGCCACACTACGTGGCCAAGCCATTGAAGCACAAACGTGGATGAGTCAGTTCAATGGTCCTACATGCCACACAATAGCTAGATGCACGAGGACTTTGGCTTGTTGCTATATTTCTTGGTTACCATATAGTGAATGTACGTCCGTAAATTATTACATACAGGTTTGATTAAAAGTGTTTGTCAGAACAATCATAAGCTCTGCCAGTCTCAGGTTCTGCCTCAACAGTCTGTGGCACCTGTTCAGGTAATGCCAGGTCAGCGTTTCCATAGATGCGGTTGGCTGATTTGGCTATTTCGGGCATGGAGGCCATTTCACATGGCCAAAAAAAAAAAAAAAAAACTCAGCATGTCTCCTTGAGTTCTCATGACAACCCCAGCCCCCCACCACCACTAATGCCGGCACCGTCACCACTTCCAGGCCAAAGCTCATGTTTATTTATTTTTTTTTTTGTAAAAATCACTTCACGTCAGTTCTCCCACACACAGAGACGGAGTGGGTAGCTGGCTAACCGGTGATCGCTGGTACTCCAGCTCTAATTTACGGCCTGGTTTGGGACTGGGGTTATTTGCAGAGCGCGTACGGAGAGATTAAGTGGCTTATCATGTTTTCCGGGCCAAATAAATCAATGGGAGTCCACTCCTCCAGCTCTTGCTCGTGACCCAGTCAGGGTCCCAGCGACTAGTGCACACAGTCCCCCCACCCACGTGCCAAATCCTACAAATATGCAGCGTCAAACTAGAGCTACAACAGCACAGGGCGGATACGCCGTATAGCTGCAATGACTTTGATAAGAAGATTAGTTAATCTGTTGCAGCCTTTACAACCCACACACACTCCCCTTCTAGTTGTGAGACATGCAGTTTTATCAGTCATCTGTCCTTGACAGAATTACATGCTGATATAGAGAAATAGGTCTACCTGAGAAGTTAGTAAACAGCAGTGTTGTTTTTTTTTATTTCGCAAATCAGGTGCTTGAGACAAGCTTGGCCATACTTGTAAGCAGAAGCTTACCCTGTCTCTCAGACAGTGGATATAACTACAGTGGCTTAAACATGAAGACTGAAGAAATACACCCCATAATATGCCGAGCTGACTAACAGCCACAGACAGTACACACCCTGTGGGGTATACTACGAAGTGAGGCTGCTGGCTTACCCAAAATGTTGTATTTCTATTTATGCTTCCTATGGGACAGCAGCTCAAATCAAATCAGGCTTATTGGCCATGTATACTTATACAAGGAATTTGGTCTCTGCATTTATCCCATCCGTGAATTAGTGACCACACATACCAGCACACAGTGAACACACAGTGAGATGAAGCACACCTGGAGCAGTGAGTTGCCTTCATACAGCGGAGCTCAGGGAGAGGTTAGATGCCTTGCTCAAGGGCACTTCAGCCTTGGACTGGTCGAGGATCGAACCGGCAACCCTCCGGTTACAAGCTCAAGGCCCTAACCAGTAGGCAACGGCTGCCCCTCAATGTAAACTAGCCAACTCTGGCTTAATGCATCAAATGGTTACATTTATGTTTTAATTGCACACTGTCCCTTACAAATACATTTGAGATTGAATTGAGGTACAGTAACGTCAAGAGTCACTTCAGAAGCAATACATGTTTATGTTTATGAAAAGACAACAAAGTCCAGGGTGCTCAGGAAGTCCAGTTGGATATTTGTAGGTACTCTTTGGAGTCGGGAATTCAAATGAATATAGAAAAAAACGTTTAAAAAGCAAACATTTTTGAAGAAGAGTGCCTTGGGCCTCCCTTTTTTCTATATTCATGCTTATGTCTATATTTACGTAATTTAACAGACTTAAATAATACATGCAGTAATCAACGGTTACACTCAAAGTTACGGAGGTAAGCCAGTATCCTTGCTTCATAGTCAACCACTCTGGTCTAACTCAGGTTGGAAGTGAGGAGTGTTTGAGATATGGTTGGTTTCTGTTGACTTTTTCTTACCAGGGCAAACCAGTAGTCCCAACCTGGAGGCACATGTTCCACTCCTCCTGCTTCTGGGTGCCCGTACTGAGGGAGAGATGGAGAGATGAGGGAGAGAGAGAGAGAGAGAGAGAGAGAGAGAGAGAGAGAGAGAGAGAGAGAGAGAGAGAGAGAGAGAGAGAGAGAGAGAGAGAGAGAGAGAGAGAGAGAGAGATAGATAGAAAGGATAGAGAGAGAGAGAGAGAGATAAATATATATAGAGAGAAAGATAGAGAGAGAAAGAGAGCGAGGAGAGAGAGAAAGGATAGAGAGAGGGAGAGGGGGAGAGGGAGAGAGAAAGAGAGAGAGAGAGAGACACAGACAGACAGACAGACAGATGGTAAATAATAGTGACATGAAAATAAGGAAGCAGAATGTAATGAGACGAGAGAGAGAGGGAAGGCTGAGATATGTCTGCAGAGATTCTTCAGTAACACAATGTGAATGCAACGTGAAAACAGAACTGCTATAAGAACACCCAAGTTCATAAAATTCCTGTGGCTAAAGGACAAACAGCTATAGTCATTCAGGCAAATACCTCTGGCCATTCAGAAGTGAGTGAGTTAAGAAATGTACCAAGGGTTTCTGTCACATATCTCTCAAAACCCTGATACCCAGCAGCTATGAGGCAATAAGGAACTTGGCTGGGAGAAAAATAGCCAACATGGGGGCAAGATGGCCAACATGGGGGGAAAAAAGGCCAACACCTACTCCAGGAATAAAACAAATATATACAAGTGCACAATCCAAAAGTATCTAAATTTAGTCTCGACTTAAAAATAAGGTCTGACTGGAGAAATATAGATAAACTCTCTGGGGTCTTTAAGGAATACACCACAAGAGAGAATTGGGTTTGGGCACAGGCCTGAGAGAAGGACAAACAACTCGCTCACAGGTCAAAAGTGCGCTCCTTCAAAAGAGCACTCCTACCTCGTTGAGATATTTGCCGGCGAAGAAGGTCTGGTAGTAGCTCTTCTGCAGTAGGGCGGGGAAGGTGCCCGGCTCCTGGCTCTTCTGCCAGGCCTGACTGCTGCAGTTGCCCTCCAAGGTGTTGTTGATCACGTGGTGGTTGTGGGGGTACTTTCCCGTCAGGATGCTGGCACGACTTGGACAGCACAGTGGGCTAGCAACAAACTGGGGGGGGGGGGGGGGGGGGTGGATAGATGGATAGATAGATAGGTAGAGAGACAGAGAGAGAGGGAGGAGGGGGAGAGAGAGGGAGGGAGGGAGTGATAGAGAGAGAGAGATGCAGAATTGTGTGTTTATTTCAAATGAAGCTTAATATTAAACAATAAATCAAACTTGAACAATTACATGCTGAACAACATAAGACAGCATAAATGTTGTGAATTGTTAAGAGAAGCAAAGAAGGTGTGTTCATATTACACAACACTTGATTTAAGCCACAAGTAAGGCTTGGATGACTGTGTACGACTCTGAAAATAACCCATGAGCAGCACTATGAATTGATTTGTGTGAGGTGACTTGAAGCCACCAACTTCAGAGGAAAGAAAGTGGTAACAAGTGTGTGAAAACAGTTTTCTGCAACATTTTGTAAACAAATAAGCAGAATGTACAATACAAAAACACTGCATGACATATTGCATAATAGAGAGTCATATTTCAATAACAGTCAACAACATTACAATGATAGTTTTCAGAAAAAAAAAGCCTACATCCATTCCAATTCAATTAAAAGCATCAATGCAAACAGTAAAAGTAGGTTTAAACTCACCGCGTTGGTAAAAGTGATTCCAGAATCACCTATTAACTTTCTTGTCTTGTTAAGTGGAACCTACAAAGAGGGGTGCAGACGTTTTGGTGGCGTAGTTCATTCGCAGTACGCAAATCAGTCTAATCTAACACAACACAGATAAACTAATTCAAACCATTAACTTACCATGCCACCCATATCAGCGTCTAAATCATCTGTTAATATCAAAACAATGTTGGGTCTCCTGTACATTGTTACCACAACAGGCAGGCTATTTAAGAACAAAGTGACGCAGATAAGGCTAAAATGCAATAACGTCCGCAGATGTAATCGAATCAAGGCCATTTCTGCGGCGTAAATAAAAACAGACGCGCCTAAGTGATATCTTGGATCTTCAAAGGTCAGTAGAAGCGTGAAATGTTGTTGAGAAAATTCCGCCTCACGAAGAACCCTGTAGAAATACACAGCCCCGTTCTCTTCTAACTGTGCAAAACACTTCCCCGTTTCCTAGTCATGTGCTGTCTACGGACGGAAATCCAGGTCAGGTGACGAGACCGGCTGCGCGCACACAAGGCAGCCAACCCTCCCTCACAGCGTTTAGGATGATGTCACTATTACTCAGGACTTTTGTTATACCTTGGTGTTTTGCAGATGCAAAAATAATATTTAAATCCATTGTTAAAACATCCGTAAATTTCTATTACAATATAGTTAATTATTACATGAACACAAAATTAAGCTATGCAAGTTATCTCACACTCTCCATAAGGGAAGCATGGGTGGATGTGTAATTCATCTGATTTTTAAAAAAATATATGGTAGTCCAACAAATGTAAGTCTGTTCAATCTGTTAAGGAAGTAAATCTCCCTTTTTGAACAGGCTAGACTGCTTGCATAATTATCACCCCTGAAGCGAAGTCAGCCCTGCATTTCACCTGTCATCACCTCCAAAAACTTTTTTTTGCCTGACGGTCATACTTGAGAGAGGGCTGCAACCATTCTCCTGAGAGGGGCGTACAGTCAGCTCTCTTTACAAGAGATCAGGAAGGAAACGCGCTGGTCAGTGAGTGAGGGCTGAAGACAACCTAGCCCAAAGTATGGAATGCACCCGGAACTTCAGTTCCTTCTGGTCAAATTGAAAAGCGCGTCGTAAGGCGCAATGTAGCCTACCTGCCTCGGCGAGAACTACGTATGCATGAGCTGGCAACATGAGACTGGTACGCCTGAAGTAGCCAAACGTGCGAGTCTCTGCTAAACATGTCGGAGGTGCAGATAGGCGATAATGAACTGAAAGAAATCGACATATGTGACGAGGACATTTGCTCTGAGGGTGAAAGTGGAGTGTTTGTAAACTCAGGTGCGTCTTTCACGGACACGTTCTCCGCGTTTCAACAATGGACTTTACCAAGCCAAACACAGACAGATGCCAACTTTCACAGGGCGACTTCTGAAAGTACCACCTGGGCTACAGGTACATTCCAGGGGGCAACTGCGTTCCGTTCCAACTCAGTTACGAACGACGAAGTAAGCGCCGATGTGGAAAACGGGCTTAGTCGTAATGAACATCTGGAAGACAACAGACCAAGAACCGTGTCCCGAACTTCTATCGTGGACTGTTTGCTGGTGGAACTTTATGACACCTACAGTAGCAACAAAAGAAATGTGGACAGCTTGGATAGTTCCACCGAAGCATCTGGTTCAGACGCGTTCTTTGGACGGAGTACCTCCGGGTCCAATTTCCTGCAAGAACTTCAAGAAAAGCATACCAGGAGACATCAAATGAAATACCTTTACCAGAAAGGTAAGGTATCTAAAGTGTCTGCACAGGCGTGACAGGTGTCCTTAAGCTGAAGTAGCCTAGGCTATACATTCCTTTGTAGAACAGGTGCGGATGATCGGCATTGCTCTTGGGTATAGTCAGGCTCTGAGACAACAACTTTTTTCAAAGAAAAGATTGCTTGACAGGTGAACTTAGACATACAGTTATCTCTGTCTATTGTTCCAGTCAAGGAAACGATTTTGTTTTCTTACGTTCAAACTGATGAGGTGTGCACCAACAAGTAGCCTAAGTATCAGCCTATTAGATAAGGTCTTGGAAGTAGACCCTCTGATATGTCCAAAGATAAACTGGGTTGGATAATTTCGTTAATAGCCCATGCAGCATACCTATAGACACTCATTTATGTATGTTTCTCACATCATACTCTGAATTTTTACGTGTATTTGTTCAGCTGGTCCAATATTTGCCCCCCCCCTCAGGCCTTCTAATTGTCTCTGTGACTGCGTTTCCCAGCAGGAGAGAGCTGAGCACCATGGCCCATTAAGCAGTTTCTCAGTAGTCTCAATAGTCTCTCAGAAGGACAGGAGAAGAGTCATTAATCAAGCCCCCCCCCCCCCCCCCCCCCCCTCCTACACACACACACACACACACACACACACACACACACACACACACACACACACACACACACACACACTACCCCAACACCAAACTTCAGCCAGGAAAGAGAAAATGACAGCAGGCCTAGTGTCTGTGATCTGTGAGTTCAGTGTAGATCAATATAGATCTGATCCTTGGATTTATTCGGTATTCATGCATTGACGATCATTTTACTGTTTACATGTGGCAGGTGCGTTTGATAAGTCTACTGTAATACGATTCTAACAAGATGCCGTGAAATTTGATCACAACGATTGAAGGCAAGATGCTGATGCATGGTGACTAATCGGCAAGAAATAGCCGTTTGTCAATAATTGTTTTATTTGTTCATGGCATTTTAGTTACTCGAGGACATTTTAAACGTCCCTGTGCTAGTACCCAGAATGAATTGATTGCTTCCTTTTGCCATGTAAATACCACAAATGTTTGCCTTTCATATGTCTGAATTCATATTCTAGATAAAGAAAATGTTATTACATGTACATGATTGCTAATCATCATTAACTATTTGAAATATAAGGCAGGCATTGGCTGATGGACAATGATTTGTTGTTTATTGCTGTAAAATGTGTTGTTAGAATTGTTCTTAAAAAGCTTAAAATGCTTTTACCATGTTGTATGTTGCTTTGGTTAAAAAGTGTTAGCCAAATGAAATGAAATGTAATGTAATGTATTGTAACAAAGATGACTCGTGTTTTTGTCTTGGTTCTGATCCAGACCGGGAGGAACTGAATTGTATCATCCAGGAGATGAACTACCGTATCAGCATCCAGTCTGCCAAGCTGGTGCGTCTGCTGAAGAGGAAGGACCGCATTCACGGAAAGTGCCAGAAGAACTACGATGTCATCACGGCGTGCCTGCAAGCTCTGTCTCAGAAAAGACGTGCGTTTGATGAGTACCCTCTTCTGATTATTTACTTCTGCCCTTGTTTGATATACAGTAGGCCTGTTTCCTGCTGCTCTGAAAGTTTAATCAATTCATGGTACAGTCCGGTTCTCTAGTTCTGTGTGTGTGTGTGTGTGTGTGTGTGTGTGTGTGTGTGTGTGTGTGCACGCATGTGTGTGTGTGTGTATGTGTGTGTGTGTGTTCATAAAAAGTTAAAGTCAGTCGCTACTCTGTGACTGAGTCTTAAACAAATTTCCAGCATGTTGCAGGAGGTCCATGGAAGGAAGAGGTGTAATTTGATTGGCTGTTAAGCTCAAATACCAACGACCTCACCAGAGTGGCAACTCTGCCCTTTACAAAGCGACTCCATAAACATAGTTTGTGTTGATTACAGAGCATTCACCTCAAACACGTCTTGCTACCATAATTAGTCATATAATCAACATCTTCCGGCACAATATTTATTCATGGGATTATTTGGATTTAATGTAATAAATTAGTGAGTGTGAGGTTACCCTGTAAGTCAATCTGCCACTCTCTGTGTGCGTAGTCATGGTAATAGCCACAGAGAGAATAGTGGCATAGTGCTGTTTGGGCCTTTTGCTAGGAAATAGCAGGATAAAGAGATTACGCTTGAGATTAAGCCTGTATGTGCTGTATTAGATTGCATTTGTTCTGGCCATGCCAAACGATCTTCCTTTTACTAATAGAACTCTAATAAAACCTAGAAGCATGAGTAAGTAAGTATGTATGTAAGGGTGTGTGTGTTTGTTCATGTTTGTGAGCGTATACAGTGAGGAGCACATGTATTTGATACCATGCTAAAACAGGAATATAAAATCATCATTTGACAATTGATCTTAATGCCTTAATTAAAAAAAAAAATAGTAAAAATCAAACCGCCAAGGACACCAATTTTCTTTGTGATTGAAGAATGTATCGTAAATAGATAAATGTTTTCCTTAAATGCTAGGGGAAGGAATTATTTGACCCCCTATGTAACCCTATGGGAATTTAACACATAGGGTTAACATAGGGGCAGGCAGATTTTTATTTTTAAAGGCCAGCTATTTCATGGATCTAGGATATTATGCATCCCCATAAATTTCCCTTGGCCTTTGGAATTAAAATAGCCCCACATCATCACATATCCTTGACCATAGCTAGAGATTGGCATGGTGCTTTTTCCAGTTGGCCTATTAGCCTGTTGATTTGCATTGAGCTCAATGAGCATCAAACAGGCTAATAGGCCTACTGGAAAAAGCACCATGCCAATCTTTAGCTATGGTGAAAGGTATGTAATGATGTGGGGCTATTTTAATTCCAACGGCCAAGGGAACTTTATCAGGATGCATAATATCCTGAATCCATGAAATAGCTGGCCTTAAAAAATAAAAATCTGCCTGCCCCTATGTTAACCCTATGTGTTAAATTCCCATAGGGTTACATTGGGGGTCAAATACTTCCTTCCCCCTAGCATTCAGGAAGAACATTTATTTCTTTACGAAACATTCTTCAATCACAAAGAAAATTGGGGTGCTTAGCGGTTTTATTTTTACTATTTTTTTTAATTAAGACATTAAGATCAATTGTCAATTGATGATTTTATATTCCTCTTTTTAGGCAACTTTAGCATGGTATCAAATAAATTTTCTCCTCACTGTATGTGTGTGTGTGTGTGTGTGTGTGCATGTACATATTTGTGTGTGTGTGTTAGTTTAAACCTAAGAATCTCCTTAGTACCACAAGACAATATAAGATCTAGTTACAGTACGTTGACTGTAACAGTGAGGCTTTACGTTTGTCTCTTACACTTTTACAGCTTGTTGCAAATACATTACAGAATAGGCATTTCGTCAGTGAGATACTGTATCTTCCCTCTCTCCTTTACATACAAATTCATTTCATTCATTCAGCAGTTCATTATTTGTAGATGCTGTGAGGCGTGGCATTACAGCAGATGCCAAATATTGATGGTAAAGCTCAGACAGAGGCCAAATAGGTGGAGTGGGATTACCAAGTCCTAACGCTGTGCCATGGCTGGAAGGTGGGGTTGGCCAGAGCCAGTCTAGATAGAAACAAATGGAAGTGGCGCAATGCAGGACCAGATCAGGCCAGAGTCTGTTCTGTCATCTCCTCATTTATTTTATTTAGCAAACACTTTTATCCAAAGCGACTTACAAAAATGAGGAATAGCATTCAAGCTACAACGCAGAGGAGGTAATGCTTAATTCTGAAAATTACTATACCAAATACTACTGAGAGTTCAGAAGTTTTAAGTCCTAGTCAAACTGCATGGAATCAGCTGGACTCAACTCGACTCGTTTTTTTTTGGTTTTCCATCAGCAAAAACTGGTACCTGGTACTATTTTTGCGATCATCTCCGCTGAGTTTCCAAGTGAGCTGAGGTGACGTTACAGTTGTTTTCTTCAGCGTTGCTATGACAATCTCACTGGAATGTTCTTTGGTCATTCATTCATTCTTTTTGCCTTTTATAATGCAGTGTGATGATCACTAATCAGCCCAGGTAGGCCTGTAGTAAAGAATCATTATTGTCTTCTCCGGGGTGAGGGCAGTCTGCATAGAAGCTAATACTGAAGCAAGTGGTGACACTGATCTGGGTCACTCACTCAGAGCTTGAATGCAGTCCGGCTGTGTCCCCGAGTCTTGTGCTCTTATTCTTGATCCTCACTGAATTGTTTTTGTTATTCCTCTTGCCTACATGCAGCGTGACCACTGCTAACACTCAGGTACAGTAAATAATCATTACACATTGAGAAAACGTATAATATCTTTCTCCTCTCATCTTCCCACTCTGTGTCTGAGTGCATGATGATCTACAGTATATGATGTCTTTTCTCTGAATTAAATGTCACATAAATCACTGCATTGTTATGTTATGCAAGATGTCATTGTCAGGCAACTGTGGAGTTATAAATGTTATTCATAGAAAACACAGATTAAGTGTGCCTACTCATATCCAGGAACAAGAGAACTTAGTGTAATCCTTAATTCTTTGTGTGTGTGTGTGTGTGTGTGTGTGTGTGTGTGTGTGTGTGTGTGTGTGTGTGTGTGTGTGTGTGTGTGTGTGTGTGTAGAATGCTCACATATTATCCATCTTTCATTTCCTCTATATCAGTGCAAGCAGTAGCGGAGATTTGCTGCCCACTATTACAGCTTTTGGTAGTCAAAGATGAATTATAATGTCCTTTTTTTAGCAAATATTCTTCTGTCTTTTTTGGGGGGGTTCTCCCCTGTATCTGACGCCTGGGTTCACACAGAGATGCACCATGGGAAGCGTAAGACCTCCGAAAGGCATAATATATTATTCATCTATTGGAGCCGGGACTATAAATAGCTGGTCTGTGTTTGTCTCGGTTATCTTGAGATGTGGCCTCACCCTCTTCTGCCTGGGTGACTGTGCGTTTTTTGTTGTTGTTGTTGTTGTTGTTGTTGTTGTTCTCAGGAGGCCGTCTACTGTCCTGAGAACACTATATAAGCCCTTTGCAATGCTGATATAGGAATATGGAAAATGCAACTGCAAATACGGTTCGCATTTTTCTGATGTTTATGACCCTGCCTGTTTCTTCTGCCCATGCCGTTTTAATCTTATGTGATTTATGAGTGAGTGCAAGAGTAGACTTTATAAGCATGTTGATTATATTTAAGCATTGTCATTATCTATGGAGCCTTTTAAGAAGAAAAACAGAAACAATGGTTCTGCTGCATTAAGATCACATAAAGAATGTTAAAACAGAAACGTTGTGGGAACCATAGATATATAAAGGGTTTTATATATATCTATGGTGGGAACAACTATGACACTGATAAATGGAACTCTCTTGAAACGTCGAACCTTCTGGAGAGTCTTTTGTGTGCCATGTTCTCTGCTCCCATCATGGTTATGGTTATGGTTATGGTGATGGTGCTTATGCAGACACTTTTGTCCAAAGCTAAATCATGGTTTCCCCCTCACTGATATGACATTTGGCTGCCTGAAGACTGTACATTAGACCATAAGGAATGCTTTTGTGTTTATGGATGCTGTTTTCCTGGACATTATCGTTTCCTTGTTCATTATGGTGTTTGAATAGTGACAATGTTTAGGTCTCCCGCCAAAGTCATTACCTACAAGGCAAGTTTAATTTACCGCCAGCTGATCAGTCTGACACTCCCTCTCTCTCTCATACACACACATACACACACACACCTTCACACACTTTCTCTCTCCCTCACACACATACACACACACACACACACACACACACACACGCATTCTCTATCCCTCACACACACCCATACAACAACCCGCTCTAGCTCTCTCTCTCCCTCCCTCTTTCTTTCTCTCTCTCCCTCCCTCCCTCCTTCTCTCTCATACACACACACACACACACACACACACACACACCACTCACTCAATGTGACGCTGCTATGTGGGTGTACACCATATCATCCTGCTAAAGCGCGATGCAGCAGCCGTTTCCCAGATTGCAGAGGCTCCTTTGGTGGTCGTGAATGGCTAATTTGGTTTGTTGTGTCTTTTGTATGTAGGCTATGATACTGCATTACGCCCAGTCTTTTTTAGATGTATTAAAATGAATGCCATTTGCACACGATTGTATTATTAACCGTTCGTGGGCGTAGAGCGCAGTCCTAGACAACATTGTCCATTATCAATTAGATCGATTGCCTCGCCATCTTCCTCCGACAAGAAGAGTTGATTTGTACACGGATGCCGACGTGGTTCCTCCTTGACACCGGCTTCATGTGAATACAATAGCCTTAAGAAAAAAAACACCAATTGAGGGGCAGAGTAGGCTACATCAGCCACGGCGGAGGGAAGAAAACGGACCTCGTCTGAATCCAGACGTCCTCCCCAGATGAAGCAAGACAAGTTTGTCATTTCCAGAAGATCGAGAGCATCTTTACGAAACAAGCGAGAGAATCCTGGCGGTGTCGGCAACATCATCAGCAATGTCCTCAAGAAACGTAGCAGCATCTCCCGAAGTGCACCGAGATTACTCTGCACCTTGGAGCCAGGTGACCGCACTGCATAAGATACCTACAGTACTAGGCTGGTGGAGTATTGTTGACGTTTTAACTTAACCCGCTGAGCCTATGTCCAGACAGTGTATCTGTAATTTGCTTGGTGCGTGTCACTACTTAAAACTTTAAACTAAATGAGCTTTTATCTTTAGGCTATGTTTGGCGTTTCTAGTATGTTGGACTTCCTTGTCAATACGGGTGCATTTTATAGACATTCACCATCGTGCTCTGATCTGAGTGGAATGAGTCATTTCTGCCAGTATAGCCTGCTGCATGTATATAAAGTTTACACAATAATTGCTTCCCCAGTTCTCGGCATTTGTTTGCAAGTCCTTTCATCCTTTCAAAGAGGGAGGGCTTCGGCGATAGTAATCATGTAATCCCTGTCTACGAGGGCAGAGCACTGAATAGCCTACCGAAAGCTATTCAAATAGCCTATGGTACCGTAGCTCTACTGGTGCACTTACCGCGAGTTGATGGAGGACACTGATTCTGACACAGGTCGTGTATTGTTTGAATTAATTCATTAGAAACTTTAATATACATACGAATATACATTCTGTCAAGTGATAAGGACGTTGTGGTTGTAGCCTACCTATGTCTTTAGCGTTAAAGACAGGAGCAATGGCCGCTGCTGTGGTTGCCTGTCAGCCGAATCGAGACGAACTTTAGAATCACAGACTATTTTTTCCTCAGAGCTATATCTGTTGTCATGTTTCCGGTTACAGCATTGTCAGAATCAATATATGACCAAAATAGAGAGCAGATTCATTTGTGTGGCTTTGTAATGCTTTCGCGAGAGAAATCAGAGGCGGAAGTGGAAAATCAGTACCATCACCAACTGGACAGCGACATGTCAACAAATCTGATGCAAAGACTGAAATCTTTGTTTACAGTGTGCAGTTTGGACCGACCGGCTTCTAAGGCATCGATCGGATAAGCAACTATACATAGAAGGAGAGAAAGCAACTAAACTTAAGGATATATGTATTTTGGAAATCTAGTTTCGGTCAGTAGGCTACAGGGTATGACGTCTTGCACTGTAACTTGTTAAACCCTCCCCTTGCCTTTTCGACTAGCGGGCCTGATCGAGTTTTCAAAGCAAGCTGCCTGCAATTTGAATTTTATTTATCGTTCATTTACCTTCCTTGAGAACTCTATGAACAGGAGCAGATCAAGTTCGCTAATGGGCTAAAGAGCAGCATCGGAGGCCTAAATCAAACGAAATCAGATTTAAGTAGGCTTTGCCGGGGTCGATAAAATGATGGACATTTGCTCGGCCTAAGTGGAGGGGTAGGACAAGGGAGGGTGTTCTCTTCATCTTGACGAAATGGCACTAGCCTCTCACGACGGAAGTGTTTTACGTTTAACCCAAATGACCTCGTTTCCTTCTAGCCTCTGATCCCTGCTGTTTCCCCTCTTGCCTTTTAGGGGTTGACACGAGGCTGAAGTTTACGATCGAACCCTCGCTTGGGAAAAATGGCTACCAGCAGGTGAGCAATGAATATGCAGCTGAATCAATACAGTGAATGTAGAAATAATTTTCATGAACAAAGAACTTGACAAAAAAACCCCACAAAAAGGCATATGATGAATGACAAACACAAAGTTAATTAAATGAAAGTGAATTAAAAGTGAGTGTATCCTATGCATTGCAGTAAACTGTTTCATAAACTCTGAATTGCAACTGTGAAGCTAGAATATTGTCTGTGTGCAAGTCCTAAGCATTTTATTTGACAGACCTTTGCAACCCTGAATGATGCAAGGTCAGATCATATGAGCATTGTACAAGACAATAGATCTTAACAAGACATATTGCCTTGGCAAGAGCATTAGGACCTATAGACTGTTGAGATAATGACCGTTCAGACACTCATCTTAGTGCCTATCAATAATCTAACTGCAAGTGCAACATGTGATAGGCCACGTACTTACTGTAACATGCAACATGTTATAGGCTACTTACTGTAAATAGACATTTATGGCACTCTTGGAGGCAAAAGATAATGCACTCATGTGCCATTGAAACAAATAACCTTTAACATAGTAGGCTACATTAATGTTTTTATGTATGTTTAATACCTTATTAGACAGCAGCCAACTTCCCTTTGAGTGGAAATAAGTGTCAGCATTTCCTGTCTGTTGTATGAATTAGACGCTGTGTTTGCAGATTGAATAGGAATGCCCTCCATAACAGCACTGTGTGTAGATTGGGTTGGGATGCCTTCCATAACAGAACTGTGTGTAGATTGGGTTGGGATGCCTTCCATAACGGCACTGTGTGTAGATTGGGTTGAGATGCCTGCCATAACAGCACTTAGTTTGTGTAGATTGGGTTGAGAATGAGATGCCTTCCATAACAGCACTGTGTGTAGATTGGGTTGAGAATGAGATGCCTTCCATAACAGCACTGTGGGGTGTTGTTTTTCATTTCCTCATTTAATGACCTCTGTCCTCTGCAGTGGTTCGATGCCCTCAAAGCCGTGGCCCGACTCCCAACTGGGCTGCCCAAAGAGTGGAGGAAGCGGGTACTGGTTTTGAATTAGTTTTATTGTATTATTTCTTATTTTATTATAACAAATATTCATATTGCTCATTTACCATATTCATATACCCTGATACTCACCTCTGCAATCTTGACAGAATAATGAGCTGCATTTTGTTTCATCTCATCTCACACTGGTGTATAGATGATAGCTGTAAGATGATGAGGCTTCTTCTGAAAGTCGTTGCATTATGAAAAAAAGTAACTAAATTGTACAGTATATTACGTTTTGTACTGATGGAAACGTGTTTGTGTTACTTAGGTTTGGTTGACGCTGGCTGATCAGTACCTCCACAGCATTTCTATAGACTGGGAGAAGACGCTTCGATTTGCCTTTAATGACCGGAGTAACCCTGACGACGACACTCTTGGAATTCAGATCGTTAAGGTAGTAAACTATTTCTTGCGTTTACTTTTCCGTTATCCTTTTTTTTTACTGTTCAGAGCTTGGTGCGTTGTATTTATTTATTCAAAAACACAGTTACGTTGGCGTGTAAGATTTTAAATCTGTCGTCATGTGGCATCATGTGGACCCTATACAAGGAAGGGCACCACTAGTAGCTCTCCGGTGCTTTTCCAAGCCGTTGGGTTGTTAAGTTACATTGGGATGGAGCAGTCAGAGAATAGATTCAGTGGATCGATAGGGAAGCTGGAGACTACTGGAGGGAAGGGAGGCGTCTGCAGCGTTTCAGGTGGCGAGATATAAATGGGACAAGGTGAGTCACAAAGCCAGCTCCCTACCTTTACCATCCTGCAGGATATAGGCCTGGGTGTGTGGGTAGGCATGGCCTGAGGATCGATTGTGTGTGTGTGTGTGTGTGTGTGTTGTGCGTTGTTTATTGGATCTCTGAAGCGAGATGCTTGACAAGAGCGAGATGAATTGGTAGGAAGATAAAGCAAACCACATTTAAGAGAGTGAATTCACATCAGAAATAGAACAACAGGCTGACGACTTGACTACTGAGAGTTACAGTATGTTGGTGAACGACAACAAAGAAATTAGCTCTGGAAATGACCGCACTTTGAGACCAGCGACTCGGCCTATAAGATTAGATAGATGTTCAAAGGAGCAAGGCAATTGGACTCCAGTCAAGTTGTAGAAGCATCTCAAGGACCACTGATAGAAGTAGGATAGAAGTAGAATGCACCAGAGCTCAATTGCAAGCATCATAGCAAAGGGTCTGAATACTTTCAAATGGGATAATTTCAGTCTTTGGTGCATATACGTTTACAAAACAGTGAAAACACTCCATTGTGTGTAGACTGATGTGTAGAAAACAAAATAACAGCAACATTTGGAAAACTTGAAAGGTGTCTGAAAACTTTCCGATTATACTGTATAATGTCTTGGGTGTGAGTTTGACTGCACATTTAAATGTTCTGTTTACACTGCACTGCAAAAAAAACTCATAAGATCACCCTCTAAAAGGTGAAAAGCCAACCAAGCAAAGAGTATCCCATAGTTGTAATATATTTGAGACTTCAAATATATTGTTGTGAGTGCAGTGCAATGAGTTTTTGGTGACCTCGTCTTCAGTACATACCCTGAAGCAGACACAGACGTGCACAGAGCTGATACTGTGTGTACGCAATGGAGAGTCATGGTCACCTGCAGAATGAGTGGACGCTGTAGTGTGGCCTACAGGCAGGATGTTTGCACAGGGTCTGTGCGTCAGCCCTGAGAAACTAATGGAAAACCAGGCAGGTGTTTGTCTTTGTGTGTGTGTGTGTGTGTGTGTGTGTGTGTGTGTGCGCTTGGCACGTAAGGAGATTGTGATTCATCGCCAGTGGTGTGTGTGTGTGTGTGTGTGTGTGTGTGTGTGTGTGTGTGTGTGTGTGTGTGTTTGTGTCCGATACGTAAGGACATTGCTTGTGTGTTTGTGTGCCTGGCACGTAAGGAGATGGTCATTCATCACCTGTGGTTCACATGTGTGTGTTTTTGTGTCAGGTACGTAAGGGCTGGTGTGTGTTTGTCTGTGTGTGTGTTTGTGTGTGTGTGTGTGTGTGTGTGTGTGCGTGCGTGTCACCGAGGGACAAAGTTCAGTTCTGTCTTTCACTGACTCTAATATTCAGTCTAATTTACATTACATTTCTTGATATCTCTCTCTCAATATCCTGTATCAATTATGAATAATTGCAATCTGAGTAATTTGAATAAACCTTCCATCATTTATTCCGATGGATTTGTTGTGCAAAATTAGACAGATAAAATAGACTTCTGTGCCACATGGTTAGAAACTCTTTTTCTGTCTTTTTTTCTCTCTCATTGTTTCTCTGAGGGAAGGAAACAGATCCTATTGTAACTTTTCTCTCATTATCCTTTTCTCTTTCTCTTGTGTCTTCCTCTTTTTCTCTAATTTGTTCTTCTCTTTCTCTCATTCTTTCTCCATCTCCATCTCTTTGATTCAATCTTTTAGTAACTGTAACCTCCCTATGTCTTTCTCTCTCTCTCTCTCTCTCTCTCTCTCTCTCTCTGTCTCTGTCTCTGTCTCTCTGATTTGTAACCGTGGGTAACCGTATCCTCCGCATCTCTCTTTCTCACTCTCTTTCTCTTTCTGTCTCTCTCTCTCTCTTTCTCTCTTCCTCCATCTCCATCTCTCTGATCTACCCTGTTGGTAACCGTATCCTCCCCATCTCTCTGATTTGTAACCGTTGGTAACCGTATCCTCCCTGCTCCGTCTCGTTCCCCCTGCAGGACCTGCACCGCACGGGCTACAGTTCCTACTGTGGCGAGGAGGGGGAGCAGGACCGGGTGGTGCTCAAGAGGGTGCTGCTGGCCTTTGCCCGCTGGAACAAGACGGTGGGCTACTGCCAGGGCTTCAACGTGCTGGCCGCCCTCATCCTAGAGGTCACCGAGGGCAACGAGGGAGACGCGCTCAAGGTATGGACGACAGATGCAAGATGGACGCTCTTGACTTAGGCTAGGGAGAGATGGCTAAGGAGCTGGGCTAGCTTGCAGTAGTAGTGGCTAAGTGTAGTGGGTAAGGAGCTGGGCTAGTGTGCAGTAGTAGTGGCTAAGTGTAGTGGGTAAGGAGCTGGGCTAGCATACAGTAGTAGTGTAACGGATAAGGAGCTGGGCTAGCGTGCAGTAAGTAGTAGTGTCTAAGGAGCTGGGCTAGCATGCAGTAGTAGTAGTAGTGTAGCGGCAAAGGAGCTGGGCTAGTGTGCAGTAGTAGTGTAGCGGCTAAGGAGCTGGGCTAGTGTGCAGTAGTAGTGTAGTGGCTAAGGAGCTGGGCTAGCATGCAGTAGTACTGTAGTAGTAGCGGCTAAGGAGCTGGGCTAGTGTGCAGTAGTAGTAGCGTAGTGGCTAAGGAGCTGGGCTAGCATGCAGTAGTAGTGTAGCGGCTAAGGAGCTGGGCTAGCATACAGTAGTAGTGTAGTGGCTAAGGAGCTGCGCTAGTGTGCAGTAGTAGTGTAGTGGCTAAGGAGCTGGGCTAGCATGCAGTAGTAGTAGTAGTAGTAGTAGTAGTAGTAGTAGTAGTGTAGCGGCTAAGGAGCTGGACTAGCATGCAGTAGTTTGAAAAGTTGTGGGTTCAATAACCGGCTCTCACCGTTGTGCCCTAGAGCAAGGCACGTAACCCTGAGTTCATCTGGGGGAAAATGGCTCTTGTAATATAATTGACCTATGTAAGTCATGTTGGATGAAAGTGTCTGCTAAATGAATGTAGGTTAGTCCATTATGTAGATTTCTACCAAAGGAAGGAAGAGGACATGATTTTGTTGTTGCTGCAGGTGTGTGAGTGTGTGTGTGTGTGTGTGGTAGGTAGGGTTTGGGGTCTCTCAAATGGTCTCTGCTGTTATAGTTGTTTTTAGTGTGTGTGTGTGTGTGTGTGTGTGTGTGTGTGTGTGTGTGTGTGTGTGTGTGTGTGTGTGTGTGTGTGTGTGTGTGTGTGTATATATATCATAGGTTTAGTGACAGCAGCATGAATCATCTAGACACAGAAAAGGTGTACTGTGTACCTTTCATTGTCCAAGAGATCAATAGATATCTGCACTTGCTGAATAAACAAAAAGCATAATAAATGAAGGTCTCTGGTAAGTCACACAGCATACTGTATGTCATATGCTGTGTTCACTTACATGTTTAACCGGCTGCAGTCAGAATGGAGACTGCACTGCTGAGTCGATGGATATTGTGTAAAGTTTACCAACATCAGCAGCTGCCCAGTTTTGTCTGCACAGCAAGTCCATCCTCACAACATGACCTCCCCTGAGATCTCTGTCTCTTAGCTGGCTCAAGGGCACGTTGTATTTGAGAGCTCGACCTGCTTTAGATCAGGATAGTTAGGGTACAAGGTGCTATTATGATAATATGTATAATATTAATAATAACCTTTATTCATATAGCATTTACCAAGGTACAAATATATGGCATTATGTATTATACTTTTGTTTTTATTTTTATTTTTTCATGATCTAGAAAGTAGAAGACTTCACAACACATATAGCTTTGAGCTCCAATGGATAAAGCAGATCTTTGCTAGATCTTAAACCAGTCAGCTGCCTAATGTCTGGTAGTGCTAACTCTTCCAGGTCTTTGTTTGTGTTTTCCAATTTCTCATTGTTGCTTATTGGATGATATTGATAGTTATAGGTAGGCGATGATCTACCTGATTGACAAGGTGTTGCTTATTGTATGATATTGATAGTTGTAGGCGACGATCTCCCTGATTGATAAGGTGTTGCTTATTGGATGATATTGATCATTGTAGGCGATGATCTACTACTTGATCGATAAGGTGTTGCTCATTTGATGATATTGATAGTTGTAGGTAGGCAATGATCTACCTGATTGACAAGGTGTTGCTTATTGGATGCTATTAATAGTTGTAGGTGATGATCTACCTGATCGATAAGTTGTTGCTTATTTGATGATATTGATGATTGCAGGTGATGATCTACCTGATTGATAAGGTGCTGCCTGACAGCTACTTTGCCAATAACTTGCGAGCCCTCTCCGTCGACATGGCCGTGTTCCGTGACTTGCTCAGGATCAAGCTTCCGGAACTTTCACAGCACCTGCACCACCTGCAGAAGGCAGCCAATCGGGATGGAGGAGGTGAGTCACATGACCCCCTGAGGGCATGTATGTAAACTCTTCTCATATGTTGTATAATGCATTCTAGCTACCTGGAAGTGCCTGAATCCAGGCTTTTGTGTTTTGGGAATAACCTGCTAGTGGAATGATTGACACATTTCTGTTTGTCTTTAATATCACAGAATCTGATTAGACAACGAGTCATAACAAGCACCTCTACCTTTGCTTTGGTTCATGAAACCAGTTTCCTTTTTTTCTTCATTTTATATCATCGCTTGAAAATAGATTGTAAGACAAAGTGTGGCATTGTTAGACAAATTCCACATTGATAGTTGATGTCCTTAATGATAATTGATGTTTTTACTTCTCATCTGCAGTTGTGTGTACTGTATGCACCTGTCTGTGTGGGTGCGTGTGTGTTTGTTTGTGTGTGTGTGCATGCCTGCATGTGTGTGTGCTCGTCTCTGTGTGTGTGTGGGTGTGTGTGTGTGCACGCGTGCGTGCGCGTGTATGTATGTGCTTGCCTCTATGTATGTTTGTGTGCTTGTCTGTGTGTCTGTGTGTGTGTGTGTGTGTGTGTGTGTGTGTGTGTGTGTGTGTGTGTGTGTGTGTGTGTGTGTGTGTGTGTGTGTGTGTGTGTGTGTGTGTGTGTGTGTGTGTGTGTGTGTGTGTGTTGCCCTGCGTCCACAGGCAGCTACGAGCCCTCTCTGACCAACATGTTCACCATGCAGTGGTTCCTCACCGTGTGTGTGTGTGTGTGCGTGTGTGTGTGTGTGTGCTGCCCTGCATCCACAGGCAGCTACGAGACCCCGCTGACCAACGTGTTCACCATGCAGTGGTTCCTCACCATGTGTGTGCGTGTGTGTGTGTGTGTGCTGCCCTGCGCCCACAGGCAGCTACGAGCCCCCCCTGACCAACGTGTTCACCATGCAGTGGTTCCTCACCATGTTTGCCACGTGCTTGCCGCGCCACACCGTGCTCAAGATCTGGGACTCCGTCTTCTTCCAGGGCTCCGAGGTCCTGCTCAGAGTGGCCCTGGCCATATGGGCCAAACTGGGAGAGTGAGTCTACTCACTCTACTGTGTGTGTGTGTGTGTGTGTCTAGGAGAGTGGAGTACAGCCACAGTGTATGTGTGTGCTATGATGTGATTCTCTCTCCCTCATACTGTATATATATGATGTAATTCTCTCTCTGTGTGTGTGTGTGTGTGTGTGTGTGTGTGTCTCTAGGAGAGTGGAGTACTGTCACAGTGCAGACGAGTTCTACAGCACCATGGGCTGCCTCACACAGGAGATGCTGGAGCACAACCTCATAGACTCCAATGAACTGATGCAGGTAAGTGTGTGTGTCTGTGTGTGTGTGTGTGTGTGTGTGTGTGTGTGTGTATGTGAGAGTGAGAGAGTGGCCTGGTTGGATAGGAAAGGGGTGGGATGTGATGCTGACATTTAGGCGGGGATCACACTAGCCAGCGGCAAGCTGCAGGTTTCCTATTGTTCTCTATGGTTCGGCAGCGGAACGGTGACAACGCTGGCGTACTGCTAGCGTGGAGCAAACTGAGAGTTGAACTTGCTTTAACTTTGAAGCGCAACGCTCGGCACATCACAATCAGTTTTAGAATGTTTAGATATTTTGACCAATCAGATGCGTCTAACTAGCCTAGAAATCTAGACGCCCCTAGCGGCAGCAAATGTAATTTGGCTGGCGGGGCAGTCTAGCAACTCTCCCTGGAGCTAGGAGCTGAGAAATGGAAAATAAAAGCGGGCCAATCACAGCGTGTATAGAGTCAGTGGGTGGGCTTAACATAATGGTGACTGACATGCGACCAGAAGTTGCGACGGTAACGCATCCTGTTATTTGAAAACAAGAAGATGATTCGTTTAGCGTTATCCTATTGCGTGGAGAGGGAAGGTTACGCATCCTGCTACTTGAAAACAAGAAGATGATTCGTTTAGTGTTATCCTATTGCGGGGAGGGAATTTGAAAGACAACTGTTTATCCCACCCTTCCGATTGAGCCCTGTCTACGGTGAGTGTCCAGACCCTACATCTTGATGTGGGTCTGGCTCGTCAGGCTAGCGTCTAACAAGTAGCAGCAAAGATTGAACTTAGCAACGAGATTGAATGTTTTCGATGTATTATTATGGTCTGAGCGTTGCGTTACGCTTGCCGCTGCCGCTTGCCGCTGCCGCTTGCCGCTGGCTAATGTGATCCCCGCCTTAAAGTATTCATTTGTTTACATTTCTGTGCTTTTCCAACGTTTCCCTCTGTTGACCTGCAACACTGATGTAACCAGGTGTAACCAAAGTTTGCCTCTAGGTTCCATAGCTGAAAGGCTTATGCTCTCTCTCACTCTGTATGTCCTCCTTTCCCTCTCCCTGTCTCTCTCTCTGTCTGTCTATCTCTCTTCTCTCTCTTCCTCTTCCCCCTCTCTCTCCCTCTTCCCCCTCTCCCTCTCTCTCCCTCTGTCTCGCTCGCCTCTCTCTCTAGACGGTGTACTCCATGGCTGTGTTCCCATTCCCCCAGCTTGCTGAGCTGAGAGAGAAGTACACCTATAACATCACGCCCTTCCCTGCTCCCGTCAAGGCTAACTCGCGGTATGCCCACCACACCACCACCTCACACCTGTTACACCTCTCGTAGACTCCTTACACCACACTTGTTGTTACACCTGTTACACTAACGGTACACCCACCAGAGCCATAGAAAGAGAGGGTTGCGACACTCTTTGATGTCGCCGCCTCTAGATCAAAAGTTCCAAAAAACCTGCGCTGAATGGCTGAATCGCAGGAGAGTGGGATGTACGTCTGGATGCTGGAGAGTGTAATCAATTGACTCATTGATTACTGACCAAGAGATTGTCTGTTAAAGGGATAGTCCACCATTTGGGGAATTAAGCTCATTTTCCACCTTCCACCTTTCCAATCTCAGGTGTACTGATGGAAGTATATGGTTTGAAACAGTCTGAGTAACCCCTTTGAGGAGATTTAAAAAAGAAAATGCTCCCGCCCGCCCTCCCAAGCCCAGGCCTCATCTCACCATAGACACTCTCCACCTCAATTCTACAGGTGGAGAAGTGAGGTGTAGAACCGAGGTGTAGAACCGAGGTGGAGAACCGAGGTGGAGAACCGAGGTGGAGAACCGAGGTGTAGAACTGATGTGGAGAACTGATGTGGAGAATTGAGGTGGAGAATTGAGGTGGAGAACTGATGTGGAGAATTGAGGTGGAGAATTGAGGTGGAGAATGATGCAATGTGGCAGCAGAGGTCCCTCAGGCACCTGTGTGATCCTCATGAAGGGATAAGCCTTCCATTGATGAGTTCCTGGAAGCGAGGAGCGTCTGTTTGTACAGTACATTGATCAAGTCCTAGTGGTTTTCATGCGCCCATGCAAATGGACATGCAAATGTCGGAGGCCCTCGGCAAGCTGCCAATGATCCGATATTCAGCCGTGTTCACATTTGCGTGCCTGTCAGGCGGTGTGTAGACGCTGGGGTTGAATGAGACGCTCGAGATAGCGTAGCTCGTGGTGCGCTTCAGAGGTTTACCCTCATTTGCGTTGGCCGGGCTCTTCCCGTGTCATCCTCTGGTCAGCAGCTAAAGTGAAAGAAAAAGGTCCAACCTCAGGAGTGCAGATTCTCTGTTTCTATGCATTTGGTAATACACTTTATATATCTTGTTATATACAGCAGCATAGTGCTTAGATACTTCCAGTCGTTTGGTACAAAAGCATCTGCCTAATACCATAAATGTAAACATAACCATTGTTGTCATGTTGTCATCAGAGCTAGGCAGCTTTAGGAATATTCAGGAAGATAATATGTCTTTTTTTATGTCAAAGCCTTCATCTTTGAATGCTTTATTATCTCTTTGAATCAGTCAGATCCTGACTCTCTGATGTTGTGGTGATGGCAAAAGACAAGAGGCATGACTGCTCATGCTTTTGCTCTATGTTTGTTTTCTCTCTTTGTGTGTGTGTGTGTGTGTGTGTGTGTGTGTCTCCCTCTGTGTGTGTGTGTGTGTGTGTGTCTCCCTCTGTGTGTGTGTGTGTGTGTGTGTGTCTCTGTGTGTACTGTAGCAGTCCTGGTGGCACGGCAGGCTTGGAGAGTGATGACGACGCTGACATGGATGATGAAGACTCCCTGGTTACGGCTCTGGGCTGCCTCGGCCCACTGGGTGGCTTCCTGGCTCCAGAACTGCAGCGGTACCAGAGGAACCTCAGAGGTACGTGCAACGCAGAGTGGGCACGGAACCATGATGGGGAAAGTAGCACGGAACCATGATGGGGAAAGTAGCATAGAACCATGATGTGGAAAGTAGCACAGAACTATGATGGGGAAAGTATCACAGAACCATGATGGGGAAAGTAGCATAGAACCATGATGGTGAAAGTAGCATAGAACCATGATGGTGAAAGTAGCATAGAACCATGATGGTGAAAGTAGCATAGAACCATGATGGTGAAAGTAGCATAGAACTATGATGGTGAAAGTAGCATAGAACCATGATGGTGAAAGTAGCATAGAACTATGATGGTGAAAGTAGCATAGAACCATGATGGTGAAAGTAGCACAGAACCATGATAGTAGTAAAGTAACGTAAAGTGAAATAAGTCTGATTCGCAATCGCAGGCCAGATTTGCAACGTCTGGTTCAGGGGTTTGATTTCAAGCTGATCATCTCTCCTACTTGACCAGAAAAGGTAAGATAGCGTAAGGCAGTGTAAGGTAGCGTAACATAATAGCGTAAGGTGAAGTCAAATGAGTGAAATGTAGGTTTTGACTTCAGGCTGAGCATCTCACAGTGAGATGCACCGTGTGTGGCCTGGCCAGGCCTGGCTCCCTGCAGGTTTTGGCTAACATGAATGACACCTCACCTGTATGTTCAGTGTAGAATTATTGAGTAGTACTCCTTATCTATGGAGCGCTCTCTCCCTCAAGGCTGTATAATTGTACAGTCCTGTGTGTGTGTGTGTGTGTGTGTGTGTGTGTGTGTGTGTGTGTGTGTGTGTGTGTGTGTGTGTGTGTGTTTGTGTGTGTGTGTGTGTGTGTGTGTGTGTGTGTGCGCGCGCGCACATTCTGTAAAGGAAACGGCAGCTCTAAATGGCTTATCTGAAACTGATAAAGGTGAGTGACGAAAACAAGAGGGGGGGGGGGGGCAATGCAGTAATGGTTTTGACTGCTAAGAAGGTTTTGACCACACAGTGGTTATGAGTGTGTGTGTGTGTGTGTGTGTGTGTGTGTGTGTGTGTGTGTGTGTACTCTGTAGCTCAAAAGAATCCCCATATCTCTCCTGTGCCTCTTACACAGATCCCTCCTTTTCCTGTTCTCTGTCGCCCACTTCCTCTCTGACAGGAAGTGGCTACATGCCAGGGGCTGTTCCCATGGCGACTGTACTGCTGAAGGGCATGGATGGCGTGGGTAGCTGTATGACAAAAAGATCTGTCCTCTGAATAATTTATTCTTGAGGATTTAATTTGCAGAAACAGATATCTCCTTTTATACACATTTTCAAAGATCATGTTTGTTTTTTCATTGCGCATTTAAATGGTTACATCAGGCAAACTGCAGTTGGGTTGTTTTGATTAAGTGAAAGTCCAATTTGATTCACTTTGATTGATATTACTTCAAAGTCACTTATCTGCAAATGAACTCCTCAAATATGATCTGTAGTCCTCTGGGGCTATGAGTTAGTGGGGTGAACTTTGATACACAGTATAGCGCCAGTACACCTTGAAATGATTTTATATCCTGTGAAAGATTAAATGTGTCTGTGGTTGAGCACGCATGAGTTTGTGTGTGTGTGTGTGTGTGTGTGGTGTGTGTGTGTGTGTGTGTGTGTGTGTGTGTGTGTGTGTGTGTGTGTGTGTGTGTCTGTGTGTGTGTGTGTGTGTGTGTGTGTGCGTGCGAGTATGAGTGTGTGTGTGTTTGTTTTCGAGAAAGCACATGATTAGTTGGACAATACAGAGCCCAGGTCTCGTGAGATCTCTTTCATCCTGGTCCAAGTTGGCAGATTATTTCAAATCCAGTCATGATGTTTTTACAAGAGATACGCCGGGTCACCGAGCTTCAATTAGCCTAAAACCTCAAACCTCCGAGCTTGAGCTGACGCTGAGGGCCGAAGTCCAGAGAACGCAGCCGGGAGGTCAGCGAACGGGAAACTAATTCCTGTCCACCTCAGGCCAGCGGGGGGACTCGGAGGGAGAGATAACTGTCAGGCGGGATTTGGGCTGCCTCGTCACGGAGGCGATCCTGTCACGGCCAGGGTGGGATCTCAGGGTGGGAGCCTTGAAGCTCCGGCTGGGTTTTTAGGATGGGTTGGTGGTATTTTATTAAGAGGTTGATGTTTTTTTGAATTTTTTTTTAAGGCGGTACAAAAGGTCACTGGCTTCATGGAATTAGGGCCGTCTGCAAGAACTTTTGAAAGGTCTTTCACTTCTAAGAAATGTAGAAAAAGCAGAAAAACTGGAGAGCAGTAAACCCTAAAGCTTGGGATTACTCTACGTCATTATGTCCCTCAATCTCGCGTTTGATCCATCGTTCATCCTTTTGATCCATCTATTCACTTATCCTTTTCATGTTTTCTCTTATTCTTTTCCTTTTCTCCCTCTCTCTCACCGTCACTTTTCCTCTCTCTTTTCTTCGTCTCTCTCTCTCTTTCTATCACTTCTCTCTCTCCTCGCTTTTCTTCATCCTCCTCTTTGTTTATTTCCCTCTTTGTCTTGTCTTTCCTTCTCTCTGTCTTTTAATATATTTGTCTCTTCCACTCTCCCTCCCTCATCTTGTCCCCTTCTTTTTTTCTCTCTCCATTTTTCTCCTCATTTTTCTCCTCATTCTCCCATTTTTCTCATTTTTCTTGGACACAATATTGATCTTCCTCTCCCTCCTTCCAACTCTCTGTCTGTCTGTCTGTCTCTCTCTCTCTCTCTCTCTTTTTTCTCCTTTTCTTGGACACACCATTGATCTTCCTCTCTCTCTCCCTCTTTCCAACTCTCTCCCTCCCTCTCTCCAGACCAGCATGGTGAGCAGACTCCCCGGGGCAGTAACATGGCGGAGATGTCCCCGGGGGCGGTGGGGGCGGTTGGCGCGGTGGGCTCTGGGCGTGCCGAGCACCAGGCGGCCATCAACAGCATGATGCTGGAGCGCATGAGCACCGACATCCACGCGCTCAGGAAGCAGTACTCGCGCATCAAGAGACGACAGCAGCAGCAGGCCAACCTGCTCTACATAAGAACAGGTGAGCACACACACACACACATGTGCACACACACACACATGTGCACACACACACACACACACACACACACACACACAGAGAGAGACTGCACTGATGAGGAAGCAGCATTCTTAGATCAACAGATGACCTTGGCCGGGTTTCCCAGAATCGTTAAGAAGCTTTTAAGTGCTAAGAACTTCTTAGGAGCGTTCTTAGAACATTCTTACAACGCTCCTAAGAAGTTCTTAGCACTTAAGAGCTTCTTAACAATTCTGGGAAACCCGGCCCTTATCTGTATAAGCACATATTTCTGGGTAAAAACATGAGCTACATGCAAACTCAAGGTAGTCATGCTTACCTACACTGCCAAATGTTTGCACGATAATAGGACTAACTTATTTTCTGTTGTGTACACACACACACACACACACACACACACACACACACACACACACACACACACACACACACATGTGGAAGCACACACACGTATGTGTGTATGTACTCTATGTACTGTATGTATGTATGCATGCATGTGTGTGTTTGTATATTTGTGTGTTTGTATATTTGTGTGTGTGTGTGTGTGTGTGTTTGCATGTATGTATGTATTTATATGTATGTCTGTATGTAAATGCACGTGATGTGTTCCTCAGGTCCTGGTGCTGAGGCTCTGTCAGGGGCCTCCTGTGAACCCTCCGCTCCACAGAGCAATGGTATTCCATCACGCCCAGCGTACTAACACTGTTAGGGCCCCGCGATATATCAAGTGCTCTTATCCTAGTACGCACTAGATGTGAACCGGGGTTAGCCTACTAATACACTACAGCAAGTGGTCTTAACCTAGTATGCACTACATAGAGTGGTCTTAACGTAGTATGCACTACATAGAGTGGTCTTACTCTAGTATGCACTATATATGAAGTGGTGTTAGCCTTGTAAGCATGATATATGAAGTCATCTTAACCTTGTATATGCTACAGTATACAAAGTCATCTTTTTGTAGTTTAATCATAGTGACAGTCAGATAATTTAGATAATTTCAATCTTTCATAACAAAAATCTTCATTGATAGGCACAGTGCATTTTTTTTCAGTCTGGCCCTTGTGCTACAGTTAGAGTTAGATTTCGGGTGAGGTACTGTACACGTGTGCGTGTCAATATTTTGATGACTTATTTGAGTTGTATAATGATAAGAGCACTAGATATAAAGTGGGAGCCACTTCAGGGTTTCATGTGGTGGTTGCACAGGTGTGAGGGGTGACTATTGAAGTAGTTTCTGGGCTTCTCTGTGGATTGCTCATCACGGTGGTGATCAATGTGTACATCGGTATATAAATCGGGTGCCCTTTCTTAAGTGAGCAGTGTTGCACTCTTTTTCAGATTTAATGGACTTGCACTTTGTGAAATACAGTTTTACATTTTCCTTTCACATGTTTGGTGGGTTGGTAGATGTATGATTTGAATGATTGATTGATTGATTGATTGGTAGATTGATTGATTGATTCATTGATTGTGGAGAGATTTACTCTGATCATTTTAGATAGGCTCCAACTGGAAGGTATTCCCCAGGTACCTGTAAACTCTGCCAGTCATTCAGCTTAAACTCATGAGTTGGGGATCGGTCATTGCAGGGGCTTGTTGGGAATAGTTGTATCCAGTCGGTTCTCATTAAAATCTCCTTAATACAGATAAACACATTTATGTAATTCTCTGCTATGGGATTTTGTGCTCTAATATTGGCATTGAAAGTAGAACCAAGAGGCTTAAAACGAGACAAATACAACGTGCCTGTAACGTTGGGATCAATTCCTCATCGGATCATGTGGCGCTTGTGCATAAACAAGATGTCAATGTTATAAATCGAGATTTATTATGTTTTAAAGCCACAGGATAAATGCTGAATTAATTTCCCGTTGGAGTCTGCATTCCAGTGTCAAAACACTCTCAAGTCTCGCTAACAAACTGGCAAGGCGCTACGTACATATTTGATGACTCCACTGGGAGAACATTCTGGAGGAGTTGATATCCTGCAGAGCAGTCCGTGGTGTGTGGCTTACAGTTGGAGGGAAAATGTGTGGGCATCAATCATTTAGGCTCACTATGATTGGGTGTGGTTGACATCAATCATCTGATTCCGAGGAGCTGATTGGGTGAATCACAAAGACTCCTGCTCGGGTCTTTTGCTCTCTATCATATTTCTTCTCTTTATTTGTATGCTTTTTTCTATTTACCATATGAATGGGCAATAAAGATAATGATTTTAAGATTCTTTGCTCTTTCCTTCAGTCTTTTTTTCTCTGTATCTCTCTAACTCTTCTCTCTCTTATACTCTTTCCATTACTCTTTCTTTGTCTCTGTTCTTCTATCTCTCTTTTGTCTACCGCTATCCATCACTCAAATGTTTACATCTGCATTTAGAACTGAGCACTTGACCGCTTGAGATTGGAATCGCCTGAGACGCATTCTAAAATGAATGTCAACGGGCCTCTTGTCTCTCTCTTGTCCAGTCTCTCCTCTCCCCTCCCTATGCTCTCCTCTCCTCTCCTCTCCTCTCCTCTCCCCCCCTCCCCTCCCATCCCCTCTCTCCTCTCCTCTCCTCCCCTCTCTCTTCCTCTCCTCTCTCTATGCTCACTCATAATCATGCGTCTGTTTCTTCCCTCTGTCCTCCAGACAAGTGTCCAGCCACCAGCGTGCTGGCCTCCCAAGTGCACCCAGGGCCCGTGGTCAACCACCTGCTGCTGGGCAAGAGGCCTCGCGGAGCGCCCTCGCGGAGCCCCAGGAGCAGCGTGGGTGGGGGGACCCCCCAGGGCCAGTCCGGCCCGCTGGACGAGGCGGTGGTGCGGAGCCGTCTCCAGTCGCCGTGGCGAGCTCACGTGCGGACGCACCGGCGGAACGTGGCCCGCGCCCGGGCCCAGCTGGACTTCGACGACCCCGAGGACGCGGACAAAGAAGAGGACGAGGGGGTAGCCACGGCAACGGACTCGCCTGGGTCTCCGACGACAGCAGCAGAGCGACAGGAGGAGGAGGAGGAGGAGGAGGAGGAGAGGGAGGAAGAGGAGGAGGAGGAAGAGGAAGAGAGGAAATGTGAGGAAGAGATTGCAGAGGTGGACGTCAGAGAGTTGGTCCAGGAGGAGCTCTCTGAAGAGGAGGTGCCTGAGGGGGAGGAGGAGGAGGAAGAGGAGGAGGAGGTGACAGAAATCTCTTCGCACGACTCCACACTGGAGGGTGTAGAGGGATTAGGAGAGGAAGAGGAAGAGGAAGAGGATGAGTTAAAGAACCCGACCAAACTGGCGGAACGTCTGGCCTCTCTGGAGCTGGAACCAGACTCGGAACCAGAACTCTGCAGAACTCCTTCCAGAACCTCCACACCAACCTCCACACCAACCCCAACGCCAGAAACAGACCTAGAACTTTCCAGAACGCCAAACCAGGAGCCGCCAATAACACCGACTCCGACTCCGACGCCAACTCCGTCCCTTCCCCTGCGGCCTTCCTCGGGGCGGTCCCGGCCCGTTCTGGACTCTTCCAGCTCCGAGTCGTCCGTCTCCTGCCCCGGCAGGAGGATGACCACCTCTGCGTCCACCCCTGGGGGGCTGTCCAAGTACCAGCAGCAGCCGGCCCCCCCGGCAGTGCCCTTCTCCCCCTTCCCCTGCGTCAAGGCGCCCAGGAAGTCGGCGGCGGCCCGGAACCTGGGTCTGTACGGCCCGACGTCGCGCACGCCCACCGTGGTCTTCCCCCACATGAGCAAAGGCATGAGCCGCATGAGCAGCAGCAGCAGCAGCAGCGCCATCTCCACCAGGAGGCGATAGTGAGCACTCTCTCTCTCTCTCTCTTTCTCTCTCTTGCGCTCTCTCTCGCTCTCTTGTTCTCTCTCGCTCACTCTCGTGCTCTCTCTCTCTCTCTCGTGCGCTCTTTCTTTGTGTGTAAAGGTGTTTTTTTTGTTCCTTATGCACTTCAGATAAACAACCCCTTGCTATCACAAGCAAGGCTCAGGGACTTAGATGTCCTATATGAAGAAGCACTGGACAAGAAGCACTGGACTGCATGCGCACACACACACACACACACACACACGCACGCACGCACATAATGTCACAAGCATACTCTCTCGCTCTCTCTCTCGCTCTCTCACACACACACACACACACACACACACACAAAGGGAGCGGAGTTGTGTACTTTATTGACCAAAACATACTGCGGATATTCAGCTGTCACTCTGTGTTGCTGATAAAATAAAATAAAAAATGTGAAGAGATATGCACATCCCACCCCGGAGCAGGGTTAGGCACAGCTACGGGTGCCCTGGAGGGACATTCAATTCCACTTTCCCACAATTGTTTTCTTTTCCTGTTGATTTTTTACATGGAGTTAAACTGTATGAAATAAACCCTCTGGGCCAAAATCCATGCACCTGAGATGGACTAGTGTGACACTCATTCTACATCACATTTACTTTTAGTCAAATTGACTGACAACAATGATGAATAACATTCACATTAAAAGCTTTTACAACAATGACAAAAAACATTTTTCTTACAAGTTTTAACAATGATGATAAATAACATAGTTAGGCTGATAGGCAAAACAATTGTGCACTTTATGACTAAAGCATTGCTGTACAATATAAACATTTTTGAGGAGTAAGTGACACTGTTATAATGAACTCAAGCTACCCGTTTGAATGGCAGTCAATGCTTCACAGTAGAATTCTGGAATGACTTGTACAAATATTCATCCTCAAAGATGTTTATATTGTACAGCAAATATCTAGCCCCAGAGGTCAGATCTGAAGTGCCTCCACATCTGAAATGAAACCTTAGGAACATGAAACTTTCATGCTTTAGTCATAAAATGCACAATACTTCTCATTATGTGAGCTTAACCGCTCTGCTAACATTCAGCTTACAAGCTATTACAACAATGTCAAATAGCATTCAACTTATCTGTGCATACTTTTATGACAATGACGAATAACATTCAGCTCACAAGCTATTACAACAATGACAAATTACATTCAACATACCAGCTTTTACAGCACTGAGGAATGCCCTTAGCTTAGGCCAAGTCCTTTTATGCGTGTCCCCCTACTCGGTGGCCATCTTGGTAAGCCTCTTTGGGCAGTTATTGGGAGGCTATTTTCTTACTCTAGTGAATGGATTCTCAATGTTTTCAGTTCCAAGAACCCCTTTTGGGGGACAGCATTTTCCGAGGATCCCCTCACAACTGTAACAGTAAACCATTTGTGTTCTCTGAAGTTATAGCCAGGTCCAGGTTCCATGTTTTTTGGCAGATGTGTAACTTGGTCTTTTGTCAGTTTTTAAAGGAGTCCTAGAATTCAAAACCACATTCACCTTGTTCCTGTTGAATTTAGGCTGCGAGCAGTGTCCAAAGGACAACACCAAAGACTTTACCGCGTCCCCCGCCTGCTTTCGTATGCAAATTGGGAAATAGAAACAGCCGTGTTGAAATGCTCCAATCTGAACAGAGCTCAGATAACACGTAATAGGCGCCCATCCCCCTTTAGATACACCCCTCTCATTTGCATACCTTCGATTAATAATTCTGGTTAAACTGCTCTTACGATGCTAGCATCTAGATATGTGGTCTATGGCAGAGACGTTGTAATGCTAGCGTTATTACAGCTAACTTTGGAGAGTTACTATAGCCTACTAAGAAATGCACTGATAAAACTTACCAATCTAACACATTCATTCTGTTGGGGAATCTGCTGCACTTCATCTTCGTCAGAACCTTCTTCTGACTCGGTTTATACATGTACGGCTGTATTCCTTATTTAAATCCATAGCGTTATCAAAGACTTTGGCTTTATTTACCAGCAGTAAACGTAGTTTCACTTTGCTCTAGCTTCAGACCGGTGGATTGAGCCAATCAACTTTCAGGACATATCGGCCAATAGACCAATCAGCGCGCATCTCATTTGAATATTCATGAACTTGCTGAGTGGGCGGGAAAAACAAACTGTTTCATTGCAAGGCTTATTTATGACCTTGTATTAGGCGAACTAGCAGTGCTCCTGGGGCGTTTTCAGCCCCACAAATTTACATATGACATTATTCAGGCTCAAAAATCAATTTGTAATGGTCAAAAAATGCGTTCTATGACTCCTTTAAGAAATAAGACAAGCTAGGCAGTAGTATGAATGGTTCCTCATGACCTGAGTGAAGTTACATGTTAGTGTGGGTAGGACCAAATAGATGCAATTTGCTTGTTTTATTGGTGAAAAGGGCATCATCTTTTTAAAATGATAAACCTCAACATTATAATGTCAAGAAATTATTTTGCGGACCGCTAGGCTATTGGTCATGGACCCCAAGGGGTCCCTGAACCCCACTTTCAGGACCACTGCTTTAGTGAATGGGGAGGCATTTATAAGGGAGGTCATAAGACGTAAAAAGCATATCAGGCAAATTTGTGTAGAAATCCGAATTGCACAATATGAAATAGCTCCCCTGAAATGACTAAAATGAGGCTTAAAATGATAAAAAGAAATTGGTTATTTACATACTGGAAGGGGTGGGATCTGTGTAGACATCTGTATTGGCATCACAAACTAACCCCATATATTTCTATGGAGGATGGAGGAGGATTTGGAGTGTCGTGTCACACCAAGAACGATAACTACCGTCATTTCCCAAATATTGGTCGCGGCTTATACATTGATTTTGCTAAATTTCTTCAGCTCTGAGGTTTATACAAGGGGGCAGTTAAGATGGTGTTAACATGTTTTTGTTTCTTTTAAATTGCATAAAACACTGTCCTTCAGCTTACAAAGCGGCTTATATGCGGGAAATTACTGTATAAACAAATATTGTTCTCGTTAATATGAATGATGGCGTTCACACAAACGATAACGATAACGACATGCTCTACCTTGATGAGGAGTTGTGCTAATAAGAATCAGCTGGTTTAAGTGAATGGTTGGCTCAGGTATGTACTGTATGTGGTAGGACTTGTACTTTCTGAAGCTGGACTTTTCCACCTCTGCTTGTTGGGACACTCATGTGTCAGCCACATGTTCAGGCTCATGATGTGAAAAACCTTTTATGCAGAATATCCCATTCACTGTATGTTTGATTCTGGCTATGGAGGATCATTAGGCTCCAAAAGCTATTATGGCGGAGTGTTTCTGACATGACAGGGAGAGTATTGTGCCCAACCACAGATGATCTGGAATGGGTGAAGTGAGGTGGGAATGAGGGCTGTGCTTTGTGTGTTGACGCACATAAGATCATCTCTCTCTCTCTCTCTCTCTCTCTCTCTCTCTCTCTCTCTCTCTCTCTCTCTCTCTCTCTCTCTCTCTCTCTCTCTCTCTCTCTCTCTCTCTCTCTCTCTCTCTCTCTCTCTCTCTCTCGTACACTCTCTTGCATACACCCTCTCCCATAGACACATTATATGCATACAACTGCTCTGTGTATGCTGAAGCACATATGATTTGTTTTACATTTCTCATCTCTCTCTCTGTCTCTCTCTCATCCCTCTATGTCTCTCTCTCCCTCTCTCTCTCTCTCTCTTGTTGCTCTTGATTTGTCTGTTGTCTTTACACACTGTCATATTCTAATTCTGTTATTCTAAAGAAATTGTTTTATTGGCATGAGAAAGAGGCTCTTGTTTTTCCAATACTATTACTACATAAATTATGACATTACCACAGTTACAGACACACACACATGCACACAGAGAGACAGTATTTTCTAATGTGCTCACCCATTAGCTTTTCATCCACTTCACATGCTGGTACTGAGAGAGAAAGAATGAGAGAGAAAAAGAGAGTACAATATTTGTGGCCACCATTGTGTGAGAAGAGGAAAGGAGAGAGAGAGGAAAGGAGAGAGAGGGGGAACATGAGAGGAGAAGAAGAAGATGATGAGAAATAGGGGACGTTTGAAATCATCCTTCTAATGAATGTGAACAACAGCAAAAACCACAAGCCGAAGCACTAAGCCATACACTGCATGAAGTCAAGCTCGGAGGAGAAAGAGCTTCATAATACCTTTGGTGAGTAACTCAAGCCAAAGCCAGAGATCCCACTACACATGAAGCAATAATAACTAAAGGAAGAGATGATTGGGCCTGGCATCTACAGTATATTGTGCCGGAGTCGTTGTTATGATTGATGTTTATATTATAAAGGCCTCTGAACTCCCACTGCATTCCCACTGCTAGATGTAAATTAACAACTGATGCTGGACATCATCCCAAATCTAAAAAAAACACATGAGCTCTGCACAAGCAACACGTTGTTTATTTTCTGTTTGTCTCTTTGGATCAAGCCAGACACCACACACCCAAATTCATTTGAAACTGAACCCTGCTAGCATCACATCGTAAAACAGGCATGGAGGTTTCCCAGCCAATCACACATTTAACCGGTTGGCATTTCACTCACTAATAAACATGTACGTCATGTGCTGTCTGCATGTGAATGTTGTGGTCCATCCACTAGAGGGAGACATACATCTGTGTGTTGTTTCAATTCATTTTTTCCCCTCTAATGGTATAGGTGTAGTTACAAGTACCTCTGTTCCTATAGATTGTACCTATAGATTTACACACTAATGTACAGACATATGATGCATCCGTACTGTAGAGAAAATGTAGCCCTGTCTACAAGATACAATATACCGTCACAGTGTATAACTGGATGGCACACAGAGTTACGCTCACAACTAGAGCAGCACGATTTGGAGAAAATATGTATTTTGCGATTTTTTTTGACAGATATTGCAATTTGATATGTGATGTATATTTTTTTTTACGCCAAGTTTAATTTCAGTATTCCAAATAATTTACTTTAAGTTTGTTCACTTCTGATTGGTGAGCATTCCTAGTGCAGCAGAAGCACTTCTGTTAGAGGAGCTTCAATGTCTCGCCCAAGGAGGACCATAAAAACCGTGTGTGTGTGTGTGTGTGTGTGTGTGTGGATCATAAAAAACGTATGAACGGATTTGTTGCGGATTGATATAAAAGACATGAATTAAAGCACAAAACCCATTGCCATTGACAGCGGTCATTATATACTTTGCGGCGGTCATTGATTTAACAGACCTCCGAACGTTGGGCAGGCCAACTGGGGACTGTGTTGCGAGCTGCACGATTCATTTCAGTCTTTGGTCCTAGCTAAAATTGTTGATATCAATTTGATTTTCAATTTTCAGTCTGTTGGGATTGAAGGGCAATAATAAATCAACTAAATGTATGTCTTTGCAACAAAACATATACTGTTACAACTTCCTACGGCTATTTTATAAGCAATAAGACCTGCTCAGAAGGCAGTAGAAGTGTTGTTTGCCCAATTAAGAGTTTGTATGCCATCAAAATGATTTTGGAAACGTTACTTTTAGGTAAAAAAAAAAAAAAGTCTTTAGGAGACCTTTAAAAATCAATTAATTGTGCAGCCCTGTAACCCAGGGTGTTGTCCCATGTCTGCCGATGACTATGATGTGATTCAGAGGGTTATTAAAGGGGATGGGGGTTGTCCTGTGAGGAAATGTGTTCTTTGCATTTACCCATCCGAGTGTAACACACACACACACACACACACACGTAGGCAGCTCTTAATCCGGAGCCCGGGGAGCAGTTGGGGGTTAGGTGCCCTGCTCAAAGGCACATCATCCATGGACATGGGTGTGGGAGAGCTGATTTAATCCCTCCTTCCACCCACATTTTCCCTACCAGTCAGGGAATAACCCAGCCACACTTCGATCACAGATTAAGAAATTAAGAAATGAAGAATGCCGATTAAGAAACGGTCTCAGTGTCAGATCTCAAACGTTCTCAGTGGGCCAACAATCACAGGATTCTTCATTTTTCCTACCAGTCGGGGATTGAATCAACTGGCCTTCGATCACACGTCCGATTCCCTAACAAGTCAGCTCCAGATCAAGTAATTAAGAAATGAAGAATGCGGATTTAAGGCCGGCGTCCACCTGACACAGCGTTCAGCGGTGTGGACTAGACATGCAGGATTTTAGAACCGTTTTCTGACCCTGTGCGGCTGCCGCACGGCAGAAGACGTTTCTAGTGGGCTTTGCTCTGTTAAAAGCAATGGAGTTCTATTTTTTTTTTCCTTGCGGTGGGCGCAGGCCTTCAGAAACGGTCTCAAGTGTCAGATCTCAAACGGTCTCAGGGGGCCAACAGTCACAGGATTCTTCAGCGATGACCATCAGTAGGAAGTCCAGACTGACTAATGAGCTCTGAATATCCTCCGCTGTGTGAAGTGGGAGAGGACGGGAAGGGGAGAGGAGGAGAGGAGAGGAGAGGGGCGGGAGGGGGAGGGTCGCCTGATTCATAGGGCCCAGACTCAAGCATGGGGCCTCCGAACATGCCAGCAATCGGAGACATTTCAGACATTTTCAAGAGGACTCGGTGAAGTAAAACAGCAACGGAGCTTTTGTCGAGAGGTCCATGTTGTTTTTTGTTCCTGCGTTTGCCACCCCCTTTGTTCGTGGAATCCGATCGTGGGTGTTTTTCCTAGCTTGAGTGTGTGCTTCATTCAGCATCTGCTGGGGGTCGCAGGGGTCCGCTGCCTGCATTCACGATTCCCTCTTAAAAAACTGTTTTTAGCTAAAGCAAACCCTGATGTGTCATTCACATGAGATTTATGCTTCACCGAGCGTTTGTGAGAAAGGGCTGGTTGTAGGCTTCCCAAGGGACTGCCATGCCCGAATATAGAGATCTGATCGACTGGGCAGACATCCCTGTTTGGACCTGGCATCAGGCCATGCTTTGCTTGAGCATATGCAAACGTCCTATTTCTCATGGGGTCCGCAGCTTTCCTGCTATCTAGAGTAATGTGGTGATTATACTAAAACGTATATTGTATCGCCGCAGCGTAAAACATAACTGTAGTGTGTGGTATGATTCACTGAGGATCAGTGTGAATGACGTAAACAATGCTAAATTGCTTTTGTTGAGGTTGACATAGGTCAAGGTTGTGTGTGTGTGTGTGTGTGTGTGTGTGTGTGTGTGTGTATCAGTGGTACACAGCATCAGGATATTCTGTTTTTTTCAGGGAGTGTAGGCGCTTGTTAATGTGCCTTTGCTTTGAGTGCTAGTCAGTTTTGTTTTCAGAATGTGTTTTGGGTGGTCAGATCTCAAGTGGTCAGTCGAGACCACCTCCTCATCACCTTCTAGTGCTGACCACTTGTGTTTAGATTCCGTTACAGCCAAGGTCACATTCATCAGGAGTCCCATGCAAGGTCCAGGATGCATCGGAATGCGTTAGCGTTTGCATTACAACACGCGTCACATGTGGTCACATGCTTCCTTGACCATCTCCCAAGTGGTCAGAGCGATGAGAACACAATACATGTTGTTGGTTGTGCCCATGGTTGTGCCCATGTGGTCAGAGCGATCAGAACACAATACATGTTGTTGGTTGTGCCCATAGACTGTAAAAGTTTGTGCCCTTCAGATTGTGAATTTTGAGATTCTAAATTATTTGTGCTTTTTTAGATTCTGAACCATCAACACTCTAGATTAATGTGCCTTTTAGATTTTGAACCTTCTAGAATCTAGAATACGGTTTCCTTTACGTTCTAAATCCTCAAGAACATCCGGACAGTTTCCTTTTCTGAGTTGTGTACCTGTGTGTGTGTGTGTGTGTGTGTGTGTGTGTGTGTGTGTGTGTGTGTGTTTGTGTGTGTGTGTGTGTGTGTGTGTGTGTGTGTGTGTGTGTGTGTGTGTGTGTGTGTGTGCCCAAGTCCCTCAGGGTTAAATGTCAGTGCCTGCCTTGCCTGGCTCCATGTTCTGGTCTGAGCTCTCTTTGGCCATGTTCCCGGCCCAGGACCCCTCCTCCTCCTCTTCCTCCTCCACTCAGTCCTTGTGTCTGTCACATCTCATGGAACCCAGTTTTTTTTTTTTTAATAAAAAAAAAATCATGATTTTCCGCTACAAACATGGAACTCCTTCAAAGCAGCAACTGGGAGGCGTACTGTGTATCCGTCAATGGCGATCGACGTCAATGAAATTCATATGTATACATCGTTTCTATGTTCAAGGTCATCCCTGTCCTATGCTGGCCACTCTACTGACTGATAAAAATGATTCCTATCCTTTATAAATGTGGACGATCAAATAATGCTTAATGCAGGATTAATCTGAGAAGTGCTGAACTATACTTCCAAGGTCACTGCTCTTATGGTGTTCCGGAAGCGGAACCTCCCCTGTTTGAAGGGCTCTTATGTAAACATTATCTATTCACGATGAGTGCCAAAGTCGATTGGGAGGAACTGGTTCCACTCCACACTCTCAAAGACTTGACATCTATTCATCCACGGATCTATTTATTCATTTATCCATCTAGCCATTTGTTCATACTTTTATCTTTTCATCATTCATGCAACCTTTCCCAAGTCTTTCACCTACCTACCTACCTACCAACCTACAGTGCTATTGCTAGTGCAGAAGTTAAGAAGCCATGCTAAAGTTGACTTAAAAGAGGAATACATGGAAATTGATCTCAGTGCCTCAATTTAAAAGATTATGTTATTCCTTAAAATACAGGGGGCATAAGTCAGGAACCCCCTACATTAAAGCAGGCAGATTTGTCTTTGTAAAAGACAGTTATTTCATGGATCCAAGATACTATGCATCATGATAAAGTTCCCTTGACCTTTGGAATTAAAATAATGAAAATGTCCCCCACATCATCACATATCCTTAACCATTCCTAGAGATTGGCATGGGATATTTTCCATAAGATCATCTCTGAGTACAAATAAAATAACCATGCCAATCTCTAGGTATGATGGGTGTATGAAGGGTGGGGCTATTGTAATTCCAAACTGTAACTGTAATTCCATGAAATAACTGGACTTACGTATGCCCCATGTATTTTAAGGAATAACATTTATCTACAATACATGAAAAATATATTATACATATAAAAAATAGTGTCCTTAAAGGTTTTTTTTTTTTTTACTTTTATTTTTAAATTAAGCCATTAAGATGATTTTTTTTAATTCCTCTTTTTAGTCAAATTTAACATGGGTTCTTAAATTATGCACAGCACTGTAAATATCTATCAAGCATTTCCTAAGGTGTTAATGATATTGTGCACATGGTGACACCCAATCATAATCCTGTCTCCTAGGTCTGTCTTTCTTTCTAGATCTATCTATCTATCTATCTATCTATCTATCTATATATATATATATATATATATATATATATACTTGACTTGATAAGTATACTTGACTTGACTATATAGATATATACTTGACTTGACTTGATATATATATATATATATCAAGTCTTTTCTGTTTTTTTTTCTAAGGTGTTAAAGGTATATTCTACCAATTTATCCCCTTGGGTTAAACAATTGATGTTAACCTCTCTCCACTTCATCCAGCCGTTCTCTGAGTCTGGTGATACCACTTTTAGCTCCAGCCTAGCATAGATCATTGAATCAGATTAGACCATTAGCATCTCACCTGCTAGCATCACGTTAAGAAGTGACTACGATTTTTTTCTATTTAAATCTTGTCTCCTCTCAAGATAGAAAGTGTAATAAGGCCAACGGCAAATGAAACGTGGCAATTTTCTAGGCTGATTTGACATGGAACTATACTCTCATTCAGGCGTAATAATCCACTCACTAACCAATTTGTCTGCTGCAGCTCAGAGTTAGCCTGCGGGGACTATATTCAGGTGCTACATGATATCATTGTGCTGCTGTGCCCAACACAGTTCCTTGATTATTACGCTGGAATTAGACTCAAGGGGAGGTGTGAAATGAATGTAAAGTGGTGGTGGAATATCCTGGTGGTGGAATATCCTTTTTATTCAATGATATGTTGTGCACATGGTGACTTCACCCAATCAATCCTGTCCACTGGTTCTGTTCTAAGGGTTCCGTCTGGCGGAACGTACAGCTCCAGTGGTTCTGTGCTCACACGCATCATCTGAGAGAGTGAGCGGACGAGCATGCGTCTTAATCTGGTGTCGTAATCCGTGCATGCATGACCGTGCGTGATTAAAATCCCACACACACTTCCTGATGGATTATTCCTCATCGCTCTCTGGCCATGCGGGGCAATGAGAGGGAGAGAGGGAGGGAAGGAGAGAGAGACATGGAGAAAGGGAGAGGGAAACCATGACAGACCCTACACACACACACCCTGACACACACACACACACACACACACACACACACAGATGTGTACACATCACACATACACACACATGCACACACACACACAATGAGCATTATTTAGGTTCACAAAGTTAAAAGTTGTCTGAGAGAACTGCTTGTCATGCGTGTTTGTGCCAGAGACCAGAGAAAGGCCCCCCATCTGTTCCCTCGCCTAATTCTTTCACACAAACACTCCCCCCTCCCTCTCTCTCTCTCTCTCTCTCGCTCTCTCTCCTCCCAATTTGTAGTAAAATCACAAGTTAAAGGTATACTATGCAGGATTGGCGATTTCATCGCCGGTTTCGCTTTCACTTTTCGTTTTCGCTCGTATTATGCTTGCACATTTTTCTGCAGAGCTTCCCCTACAGCTTTAGCGTGTATATTTGACAAAACTCCTCAATCGGTCAGTCTGCCGTGCCTTTTCATGAGACTTTACATGACACTTCCTGGAGTAGAGCTTGGGTGCGTGCCCGAGGTCTCCTGAAGTTGCAAGTGTGGTTCTACCGCTACAGACCACTAGGGCGGCCGAAAAAAACACTGTTCGACCGGTAATGACTCATTTAATCATATATAACAGTATGGAACGAATTGAGTAACTGAAAAACGTTGCATAGTTTACCTTTAAAGGTGAACTATGCAAGTTTTTTTTAGCTTAATTTGCCTTAACTAATCAACTTCGGAGTCATTGAAATGGTTATTTGACTTATTTCGGTTTGAATGACGGCTGTCTCGCTTTCCCCTAGTGCCTCTGAGCGGAAAAACCACGCATGCAAGTTTGTGCCATTGACAAACATAAAGTCTCCAGCCTCGATCATGCTCACGAAAAGGCAGACTGACCGATTGAGGAGTGTTGTAAAATATACTGTACATGCTAAAGCTGTAGGGGAAGCTCAGCAGAGAAATCTGCCAGCATAAAATCAAAATCAGCTTTATTGGCCAGTTAATCTTTGCTCTCAAGTACAACACTCAACAATATAAAAAAAACAGTAAAAAAGAACAAGGGCAATAAGTTATGTGTAAGAATAAAGGAATAAATACATTTGGTGGGCCGCATTAAAGTGTGTGGCGGGCCGCAGTTTGGACACCCGGCCCTGAGCAGGAACAAAACTAAATACGAATTTGAAATACGGGACAGGAGCTGTCCCTGAAGGGACACGTCAACAGTTCCATTACCAACTCATTAAGTTTACTGACACCAAAGTATGTTTTTTTAGAGTGTTTATTTCCATTGTTTTTCGGGAAGCTTAACACAACCATACTCAGACCATAATAATAATCCAAAACATTATATCTCTAAGTTACACCGCGGTCAACATTGTTACTAGAGACGCTAGTAACAAGACAATCTTTGTTGTTGACAGTGCCAATTAGCCAGGCAATGAACATTCCAATTGGAGTGGCTAGGCTCCCGTTTTTAACGTCGATCTGCACATCGATATTTAGCTTTCATTCCCTGAGCCAGGGTTGGAAAAAGTGAACGGCCCACAAAGTCTGTACTATTTTGTTTGTGCCTGCTTTTCTCGATACCGTGCAGATCATCGGGACTTAAAGAGACACACCTGGAGATAGGCCTCTTTTGTCTCCTTTTCCTCATCTTCAGACTCATAAATCAAATCAAATGTTATGTTGAAAATGTATCTGTTATATCTGCCATATTGCTTAATTTACGAGTTTGTTCATTTCTCTCACTGATGCTTTTGATGACTGAATGAAATGTTGGTGTAGTTTTAACACTTACAATGTAACCTATCATTCACAGAGTGATTGCTAGCAGTCAAAAGTCTTGAGTGGCGTTCTGCTGGGATATGGCCACTGATGATGACTCACAGAATGCCTCTCGTCCAATCAAAAATTAAGAAATTGCTCGACTGGACCTAACTGTTGTATAATTATAACCGTACAGTTTCCTTTCAGAGCACACGTGGGGCTCAAAGACTCAGGGTGCAAGTTCGGTGACAATAGCGGGAAGCTACAGTGTGTCAATTCGGGGGACTCTGAAATGGGCAAGACCTCTCTAGTGAAGTGAAATTGAATACACCAGTCACATGCAACCAGTGTTAAATTCTGATCTATCTGCAGAGGTGGAAAGCCCCAGCTTCAGTGAGTAAAAGTCCAACCATGTATTGGTTTTACCTGTGCACTTAGCACGGGTGATCAATTAGCTGCTCTACCTAGCTGAAGAGTTCAGAGAATCAGCTGGTTTAAATGAATGGTTGGCTTCGTTTTTGCTCGTTTTATGCTTGCATATTTCTCTGCAGAGCTTCTCCTACAGCTTTAGCGTGTATATTTTACAAAACTCCTCGATCGGTCAGTCTGCCTTTTCATGATCATGATTGAGACTTCACATGAGACTTCCTAGACCATGGGTGCGTGCCCGAGGGCTCCTGAAATTGCAAGCGTCAGACCACTAGGGTGGCCGAAAAAAACATTGTTCGACTGGTAATGACTCATTTACTCATATACTGTATAACACTATGAAACGAATTGATTAACTGAAAAAATGTTGCGTATAGTTTACTTTTAAGACGACTGCACGATGTGGTTATTTCTGAGATTCTGATTCATTTTCAACCATGATGTGTGCACAACTCCGGGTTGAAAACTATATGGAATCTCAGAAATAACAACGTTATGCTGTCGTCTTACTGTAAGACGGCTGCAGGCAGCCAGCTACATCAAGTCGAATCCACCTCCTGTCAAACTCACGCCCTCAGAGTAGATCTGCTGCTAAGGAAAAAGCAGGGGTCAAATCCTGGTGATCAACCAAAAGAAGCAAATTCAATTTCCGCGTAAGTCAATGATACGGAAGGGCAATAGGGCCAATACAATGACACCCTATTATTGTAGTGAAAGTTCTTGTACTTTTGAATATCTTTTAAAGCAAATACTCTGGTACTTTGCCTCAAGTAAATTTTGACGTAGCGACTTTCACTTGTATTGGAGTAATATTTAACCAGGAGTATACTTATAGTAAATACCCAATATATCTATACTCAGGTAAAGCAATTGTGTACTTTTGTCCACCTCTACTACAACAACAACAACAACAACAACAACAACAGGCATAGGCTCTAGGCATATGGCTCAACAACATAAGTCACACTACTCTGAATGCCCTCCGAATGGAACATTCTGCCAAACAATTCCCAGTCTTTCTCTGTATTTAATTGACCCTGCTTGACTTCAAAGATGAATTCTTGTGAACTGCGAAGCCTGTCCTCGTAAAATTCTTCACTCTGGGTCATTCGGGGTAACATTCTTTGTATGGAATGTTATGTGCCATGTATGTGAAGTCACAATATTTGAAAATTAAGGGGCTGTTGTAGCGTAAGTGGCTAAGTAAGTGGTTTTAGATCTAGCACTAATGGGGACCAAGTTCCCTTTAAGCCCGAACCTTCTCCTATAGTGTGGAGGGAGTTGCAGAGGCAGAGGGGTTGGTGAAATTACTAAACACACACACACACACACACACTGTACACATACACACACACACACACACACACATTCCCTTCTCACACTTCTGCACACACATGCATTTTTGTCCACCCTCACTCTGGTCAAAGTTGAATAACCCCGTAACACTTACAAGCTCTTTTACGTGATGGCGGAAATAAATCTAGTCTCCAGCCCAGGAGCTGTCAGGGAAATTGATGTCCCCATTGTGCATTGGCTGTACCGCACAAGGTGCTTTGCAACAATGAGACTGACTGGGTTATAAGCCTGCAGTGAGTACGTTCCCACCCTGTCATTGTACCCGCAGAATGGCCTGTTATTTAATGAGGTGAAGCTGGCATCCGAAAAGAGACCTGGGAGGCCTCGATTACATCTAGAACGTCCAAATGAAAGATGAGAGAGAGAGATAAAGTGAGGGAATGGGAGAAAACGAAAGAAAGAAAGACAATGAAAAAGAGAGTGATGTGGACAGAAGAGAGATACATAGAGTTGGATTTAAAAGGGAAAACAGGTTGATGAAGGGAGAAAGATTGAAACCAGCAATGACACAAGTTCAAAATACTTCTCCTTTCACTGTAGCCGTCAACTTTGTTTACACTGCGGGCCAAACCTGGTACTTCAATTTAGTTCCTGGTGCCTGCTGCAGGGAACAGTTTCCTGTTCTAAGGAACGCCTTCCTGGGCGTAAACAGGAACTAACCAGGAACTCAAGGCCTAGTCACAAGCACAGCTCAGTTACATCAGCTGAGCATAGGTTTGAAATTAATATTTTTGGGTACAATCTTGGGTCTTAAACCTAAACCGAAACAATGGCATAGTGCAAATGGGGCTGCTATGAATAGTGAAATCTTATGGGCTAACGGTAGCCTGGTAGTAAACCTGACCCTGGAATCTTTCAGATTAAGGGTCTGGCCACGAATAAGGAAAATGGCCTAACTCGAGGGGCGGCACCAAGCATTCATTTGAACATCTCACTGTACGTAATTGGATAACACTACGACCAATGTTTACTCTGACTAATTCTGGACTTCGATGCAATTGGATAACACTACGACCAAAAATGAAGGTTTTAGCACTGTCCTCATCAGTTTAGCTCACCCACTCCTTTTTTGGTTTCACAAATTTCTGAGGTAGGAAATAACGTGTATCATTGCTCATTGCCAGAGTATCTGCGGACACAATTCAAATTGTGCTCTCGCGAGATCTCTGGATTTCCAGGGTAGGCTCACAGGCCCTTCACACAAAGAACGATAGCTGACAGTGACCCTGATGATATCTTTCTTCATGTCATTATCATTATATATAATCAATGGACATTCAGACAGACAGGCAGCTTAAAGAGAATGGTGATGTAGCCATTTAACAGTGGAAAAATAAGAGACGGTGTGAGTCTGCAACTCTACATGCTGGCGTGAGTGAGATCTTGTTTAAAAATATATTCTTGCGGAGAGAATCTTTCCTCCTTGTCTGGTTCCTTTGTGACCTTGAAGATGACATTTTGGACTCTTGGAGACCAAGGAACATTTTGTGTGAGTGCTGTGTGAGTGCTGCCGGTGTTGTTGTCTGCGACCGACCCATCACTGCCCCTCCCTGAGACATTCGCTTATTCAGGACCTGGCCTTGGAAGTTGGAGGAGGAGGAGGAGGAGGAGGAGGAGGAGGAGGAAGATGAGGAGGAGGAGGCTGCCATCGCTATCAGAGACTGCTGGGAAAGAGGAGGTCCCGTGGGGCCAGCGGAGGCTTGTGAGTGTGTCTTTATCTCATCACACAACCCCCGAGGCGCCGTGATTGATCTAAAAATGGGGTGAGTCAGCGGGAGGACTTTGTCTTGTGTGCTGCCCGACACATAGAGATGGGCTCTGTCGATGTGTGTGTGTGTGTGTGTGTGTGTGTGTGTGTGTGTGTGTGTGTGCTGGGCTCTGTTGATGTGTGTGTGTGTGTGTGCTGGGCTCTGTCGATGTGTGTATGTGTCTGTGTGTGTGTGTGTGTGTGTGTCTCTCTCTGTGTGTGTGTGTGTGTGTGTGTGTGTGCTGGGCTCTGTCTGTGTGTGTGTCTGGATGTGTCTGTGTGTGTGTGTGTGTGTGTGCTGGGATTGATCAGTGTGCAGCTGCTCAGTCGCTCGTCACGTTGAAAGTACCCATCATTATGCTGTGTGTAAAAGTTTGTGTGTGTTTGTTTGTGTGTTGGGGGGGGGGGGGGTAATCAAGTCTAAATACTGTACACACACGACCACACACACACATGAACACATACACACAGGTAGACAGACACACACACACACACACACACACTGTTGTGAAGTCTACTAAGTAATATAACTTTTTACTAACCTCATCAAAGTAATTTGACAAATTATATTTGATTTACTTTGATAACTGATTGATCGCAGATGATTAGCAGTGGAATCAAGTTCAGTTCAAACAAGAGAACCATTTATATATATATACCTCTGCAACTGATTCTAATCACATCTACTAATCTGTAACTGAACACCTTGTCAGTCAGGTGCGTGTGTTAAAGGTGCCGTGGGCAAGACATTTTTTATCATATTCACTGAAACCGACAGTATGCTCCGACGGAACATAAATCACCCAGTTTTGGGGGGAAAAAAACCTGTGCCTTTACCTCGACCCAGGGCCTGGTATTTGTTTTGCAAAAACCCACCGCTCCCGGTTCTTCTGGTCCAATAAGGGCAGGGCTGTATGATCATTGGCAGATCTAACTGTCAATCACAGTTTGTGCACAGTCACTAACAAGAACACATTCGATGGGAGGGTGCTTGGTGGTAGTGGGGATGGGCATGACAGTTGTACATTCCAAATGTTGGCTAAGTCCCCTCAATCTGCCAGACTTACAGTACCAACTGCAGCTTTAAAGGGGTGATAGAATGCAAAACCAAGTTTACTTGGTCATAGTTGAATAACGCCAGTTTGGTGGGTAAAATCATGGAGGTATTATAAGAACTGGAGAAAGTGAACAAGTCCCGCCCTCATTCATTTAAATGGGAATGCTAGGCTAGTGAAAAATGGCCAAATTGAACGATTTTTTCAGGCTTCAACATGGCGTTTCAAGGGGCTTGTTTCCGGTGCCGTTTTGCTTAGCCAATTAAGTGGTAGGTTACTGATTGACGTAAGGTACAGAAGGAGAGCTCGTGCCCACACTAAGCTCGTGCATGAGCTGAGAGTGGAACAGCCACCAATCAGCATCTGATCAGCATGTGGAGAAACTGTACCGGACATGATGTATTTCTGGAAAATGGCGACGAGGAAGTGCCTTGCTAATCGGCGAAGCTAATCAGTCAAATCCTGACCCCCTGGGTAAAATAGACATATAGAGAACCTCCAAGCCCCACCTCTAGTTGACGTCAACTCAGGGACTACAGTATACCTTATTTGGCTCTGATCTGTACCTTTGTAACGCCCTCCGGAATGTACATAGGCCTACACACCAGCCCACTTCCAGCTTCAGGCTCCTTCACCAGAAGTTTGAAGGAAGTTTGGCACTGGACTTCAGTAGGCTAGAATCTAGCTTCTAGCTAGATGATCCAAGCTGGCCGTATTTGCAGCTACGTAAACATCATTTGTTTGGCTTTTAATGGATTTTGTTAAAGTGAGAAATACACTATATATCATAACAGGCCTTTATTGTAATCCTAAAACATCACAAATGTTGTGTAAGATACTGATGTTGGCAAGTTTGCAAGCTCACAAGCTTACGTTCTTCACTGTTTTGAATGGACAGTGCATTCCAAAATAAAATTGTTTTAGAAATCGAGTTCCCTGTGAATACTGCACCAGGGAATACAGTGTAAGGACTAAGGACCCTTCCCAGATAGCAAAACTACACTGGGACGGAACTGGGCCACATCTACCACAACATTTGGCACGGATCTGCATGACCTGATCCGGCGTCCAAGCGCACATCGGTCCAAAATTGTTTTGGATCCGTTTGATGGATCTGCGGCAGATATGGACTTGCACTCGTCCAGGTCTGTCCCAGATAGCAAAACACACCTACCACGACATCTGGGCGGATCTGAATCGTCCAAACGCACATCGGTCCAAAATTGTTTTTGGATCCGTTTTACTGATCTGGTGCCAATAAGGGCTAAGACTGGCCCAGTTCCGTACGATACTCTCGTTACTGACTGACGTGTGCCTGATCTGCTCCCAATAAACAAGATAACGTCCCGGCGATGATTCAGAGTATTTTAAAGAACATCTTCTGTCACCGCGATGTTAAAAGAGGAAAAATTGAATTACCACGACATTTACCCAGCTAAGCTAGCTTTTGCGCATTTTACCTTTTCCCAAGTTGTTCTGTCACAAATCGTGAGGCGTTAGGTTACTAGGTTATGGGAGTGAAACACCTTTCATCATTGCTAAGTAGTATTTAGTTTACATTAGTCGTTTAGAATTACATTTTTAAGAACGCATATTAATTTAACTTACCTACTGCATGGTTGCGGCTTGTAGTTTAAATATCACGTCCAGAAGAATAATCTCAAGAGAAGTTAGCTGAATATTTATACCGGTTTAGGTCTAATACTTTCACAACTACGGTGTCTTTTCCCCCAAATAAATTACTAAGTCAACTGTAATATCTGGTCATTTTATTGTTCAAAACATCAGTGGAGTAGGGAGTCTATAAGCTAAAATGTCCCAACCACATTGTTTCAAAATTCAGAACTAATTGGCCTATTATAGCCTGTAAACAAGGCAACTGACTTACAATCCATGCTGGGAAGCAAACCTCAACAAAGTAGCCTACACAAAATATAATTAAAGTTATCAGAGAATGTCTAGGTTATATTTTATATCTAAACCATGACGTTTATAAAGTCATACAATTGTGATAAGCAGTATCCTTAATTCTTCGGCAAAGTTTTTATAGTGGTGACCAGTTGGGGATGTTGTGAATGTCTGCCTAAAGGCTTATGCAATATGGGACCCGTATTGCAGATCCGTACCACACACAAGAAGCGGACCCGTACCACACACAAGAGGCGGAACCGTATTGCAGATCCGTACCATACACAATAAGCGGACCCGTACCACACATAAGAGGCGGAACTGTATTGCAGATCCGTACCACACTCAAGAGGCAGAACCGTATTGCAGATCCGTACTACACACAAGAAGCGAACCTGTACGGGTGGAACCCTTGTGTGTGGTATGGGGCTGCAATACGGGTCCGCCTCTTGTGTGTGGTACGGATCTGCAATACGGGTCCGTTTATTGTGTGTGGCACGGGTCCGCTTATTCTGTGTTGTATGGATCTGCAATACGGGTCCGCCTCTTGTGTGTGGTACAGGTCCGTCACCCATTTAACTCATTAACTGCCATTGATGTCTTTAAACGTCAATTTAGACACATACGTTCACTGCCATTGACGTCTTTAGACGTCAATTGCTTTTTTCAATGGGGAGGGCTCATGGGTGAGCTTGGGAACGATCTGGCATAGTTTCAGGCTTGTAAACAGACTGTACTAGCGATCCGAACCGCTAGATAACAGCAGTGCCATTTGGATGATTATCTGCCTGCAGAATATCTGCCTGTAGAGTGCACATGTAGACATGCAACAAGCTAGCACTGAAGATCGACCACAGTGGATCTAGTTTGCACGCGGTGCAGGGAATAAATATGCTTACTTCTTACATCAAGGATGGAAAACACGTGAACGGTATGATCCATTTACATTGGATATTGCTGTTTAGACTAACAACAACTTTGCTAGTGCTAGCTTGCTAAGTCTACCGTCCTGTTCAGAGTCTTTAGCGACCATCAGAGTCCCTAGCAACCTTGACGAGACTGACGAGATAACAGTGCAATCGTGATTGACATACTACTGAAACGCTAACGTTAAAAAGTTGATTTTCACAAAAAGATCGTTTTCTCCATTTTTTGGTCAGAAACAGGTGTTTTTAGCCAAACTAACCCATGTTCTACTGACGATTACTAAAGAACGAAAAACGATAGAAACAAACCGTTTTTTCCTGGTGAAAGAAGAGAGTCTACTCTTTCATTTGGTTTACATAGTTTACATAGTCATAAATCTCACCATTCGGTGGATCTTGAAAAAACAGTCAAAATGCTGTAAAACGTCTGGCAGTATGGAGCGCTCTGCACTGAAAATGGCTGGCAGCCAATGAGTTAAGGGCAGAGACCTCTGAATTACAGAGCAGTCTGCCAAATGACTCCGCCCTACATTTGCATATACTGCACATGTAGGTGTTTGCCAAATACACCTCAACGATGAGGTAAGTGCTCCAACAACCTCAGGCCCATGCATTCCTCAGCAGCACGCACCAACATTGTTCTCCTAATTACAGTACTTCACCATTAAAAGTGTAGAAAATGTAGAAAAATACAACAATAAGTATAATATGAGTATCAAGTTATGCTAGACACTTGACTCTAGAATTTGAAACAAAAAGGTAAACATAGATAAATTAATTAGAATAACAAAAATAGAAAATAGAATAAATTACTAAAAAATAAAAATAGACAAAAAAATAAAAATAGACAACAGATGATTAACTTAAATTGAATTGCGTATTTGCACAATTGCTTCAGACAGTGGATTAATCAGTTCACTTGACATATTACGTGCTCGAGCAATTGATAATTCAAGTGAAAGTACATCCAAAAATAAACAATACCACTGTTGAATATTCAAAGTATGTGGAGGTTTCCATCTGATAACCAACATCTTTTTTGCAACAGTTAATTCATTAAACAATAATACTTTTTGATGCCTGGTTAATCTTAGAGCATAATCATCATTTAACAGTACTATATGTGGAAGAAATGGTATATGAACTTTCACTATATTAGAAAGGATTGAAATAACTTCCTTCCAAAAGATTTCGACAGCTGGGCACTCCCATATCATGTGAATATAGTTACCAACTACTGTACATTAGCATTACACAAGGCACAAATTGGGGTTGTAATTATTCTAAGTTGACAACATTTACGTGGTGATAAGTAATATCTATGTATGAGTTTATAATTAATTAATTGGTTATTATAATTACTAGAAGTGAGAGGGATGTTATTCCAGACTCTTTCCCAATTAATACCCTGCACAAGGTGTTTTAAGTCAATGTTCCATACTGTAACTATACCCATTGGCACATTCTGAGCTTGTTGAAGTTTCTTATACAAACAAGAGACAAGACCATCCTTTCGAGGCAATTGTATGAACTTACTAAGAAAATGGGTTTGAGGAATTTGTCCGCCTGGAACCCCAGATGTGTATATTGATGCTCTTAATTGTAAGTAAAAATAAAAGGATGTTGCAGGTAACTTAAAACAACTTTTTAGTTCATCAAATGACATTAAACCAGTCTCACTCATAATATCTTTTAAACTATGGACTCCTCGGTTTTGCCATTGTGGAAATATAATAGGCTTGCCTCCAATTAATAATGCCTTGTTCCTAAATATTGGTGTTTCAAGGTGCCACTTGGTGTCCCATTGGCCCATTTGTACTACCTGATGCCACGTATATACAGAATGAGAAACCAAAGGTCCAAAATGCTTACAACAAAATGTATTAGATAGACCAGAAAAAAAAATTCTTTAAAGGTGTATGGTTGTATGATCTGTTTTTCCTCAACCCAGGGAATACCTGAGTCCGGTTCAAACCCCCTTGTTATGGCACGTATCATAAATGATAAATAATATAGTTCAAAATTTGGAACTCCTAATCCTCCTAAATGTTTGTCCTGTTGAAGTATTTTATTTTTTAATCTTGGCTTTTGCCCATTCCATATAAAATGTGATACTTTGTTTTGAATCGTATCCCAAACATTTGATTGTGGAGGTAGATGAAGCATACTAACGTAAAAATTAACTTTCGGAAGTATGTTCATCTTAACAATAGAAATGCGGCTAGCCATAGATAGCATTAAGTTGTTCCACCTACTTATATCTTCCTTGATCATCTTAAGCAGCTTCTTATAATTTTTATTAACAATATCATTCAAGGAGGAATATATATCAAGCCCTAGATACTTAAAAGTGGATACTAATGGTATTTCCGATTGATAATTAATGTCACTCATAGCTATGTTTAAAGGTAATATTGCTGATTTATTCAAGTGTGTTTTATATCCTGAGATTAGACCAAAAGAACAAATGAGGTTCATCACCTTTGGAAGTGATGATGGAGCATGGTCAAGATAAAGCAGGAGATCATCAGCATATAAAGATGTTACATGAGTTGTACCATTCAGAACTATTTGTTTTATTTCTTGACAGTTTCTTATCTTTTGTGCTAAGGGCTCAATTGATAAGGCAAACTATAATGCAGAGGCAGGAGAGGCAAACGAGAGGATGAGATGAAGAACAACATCTCTGGGTATGTTAGTAACATTAATCTTCCATAAAGCTGTACTGTATGTGCAGTGGTGTAGCCTATATGCCAGTGGTCCTCAAAGTGGGGTCCATGACCAATAGCCAAGGGGTCTGCAACATACTTTTCTTGAAATTATAATGTTGAAGTTTATCATTTTAAAAAGATGATGCCCTTTTCACCAATAAAACAAGCAAATTGTGTCTATTTGGTCCTACCCACACATATAACTTCACTCAGGTCATGACTCATGAGGAACCATTCATACTACTGCCTAGCTTGTCTTATTTGTTACAGTAAAAAACTGACAAAAGACCAAGTTACACATCTGCCAAAAAGACATGGAACAGTGGACCTGGCTAACTTCAGAGAACACAAATGGTTTACTGTTACATTTGTGAGGGGATCCTCTGAAAATGCTGTCCCCCAAAAGGGGTTCTTGGAACCAAAAACATTGAGAACCGCTGGTCTATGTGATATGCATGTCTATGCAGTATACCCACTTAACAAGCATCACCATCTCAGTATACTCACTTAAAATAGGCAAGGATAGGCTACATATTAACATTTGGGGTTGATCGCAGTATATCCACTACAGCAAACTACTACACCACAGTATACCCACTACAGCTAACTACTGTACTTACTTTGAAAGATCGCTATTTTTCTTAGCCTACTGCCACTCAACTAGCTAAAAGCCACCTCCATCATATGTTAAAGTGTAACTTCACTCCATAACTCCACCCAATTCACATTTCTGAAAAAGGCTTTCAAAATGGGTAGGACAAAATTTGGAAGGTAGTGCAGCACTGCTGCAGCCAATCAATCATGGTGATTTCGTGTCAATCTGGGAATGAGTGCTGGATTATCACAGGTATATCAGGGCAGCAGGTGTTGGGGCGTTTCATTCCTAATTTGTAACGACCCGGTGACGTAGTCTAGTCTAGTCTAGTCTAGTCTAGTCTAGAAAAGTACAGGACTACGTCAGCATTCCAATAGCATTTTGGACCAAAATGCCATGGCATGTTTCAACCTATGTTTCAAAAAACATACGAAATGTTACTTTTCTCGGGAAATACCATTTTTGTCAATATTAACCCTGGTAATAGTGTAGGTCACCACTTATGAGTAATTTCAACCAATCAACAGCTCAAAAAACATATTTTAGGGTGCAGTTCAGTGTTGTGCACGTTCACACTCTTCAGTAACTAGTTCAAAGTTCAGTTCTCACACGTGCAAAGTGAACTGTTCACGTTCATAGTTCACCATTTTTAATTTTGAACTAGTTCAAATTCAGTTCATTTGAATGAAAATCTGTTTCTGACGGAATATAGGCTACAGCCACCTGTTGTTCTCATCTAATTGAGAATGTCCGTAAATTGGGCTTTATTTCGCTGGGCAGATACATTTCTTTTAGGTCTATGGCAGATACCGACGCCTAATAAATGCGGCCGCGCATTTATTAATAATTAATAATAAATGCGTCAGCTGTGCATGCCTGACGGCAGAAGAGTGTAGTTTTTACACCGGGGGTATGGAGGAGGTTGCCTTGCTGCATTACCTTACCAGATGGATCAGTGACATACTGTAGGGCTCTTTGAACACGTTATGCATCCCTCTATCATCACTGACAAGTGCAGAATCTTTCCGCGATTGCATTCATATAGGCCTAGCAGCGGTTCTGTGTACAATGCATCATGCGTAACGTGATCATGGGTAATGTAGTAAGGTAGTGCAAAGCTGTAGTTTAGGAGTGGCGCCCGTGGGCAGTGAGTGTGACAACGACATACTGTTTCTGAATTGCCAGCAGATAGTGTCACTCGACTTCTCAGGACAAAATAAATTCTGTAACGTTTAATTGGACATCAACAGTGACGTTCGTCGTTCATTTCCCAAAATCTGAGCGAATTCACGTTCAAATTCATTATTTACAAATGTGTTGCGTTCAGTTCAGCGTTCACAGAAAAATGAGCGTGTTCAATGAACACGTTCTTTTGAACTCGTTCATGCACAACACTGGTGCAGTTACACTTTAAATACAAAACGATGCTCTGAATGTCTGTATTTTACAGCTTGGATGCAACGTGACAGTTCATTTAAACTGCACAATGAGTTTGACGAATTAATATTCAAGTGTGATACGGCCAAGAAATTGGAACTACTTCATAGGTGTGCAAATAACATATGGTTAACGCAGGACAATGGGGAATTCAGCCAAGCAGTTGAATAACACAGTATATCCACTACAGCTAATAGACTACACCACTGTGTATGTGCGAGTAGGTCTATGTGGTATGCACTACACACTATGACATCACGTGTGGGTAAGTGGGGAGTCAGAGATCTGTGTACTAATCTGGCGGCCATGACGGTGGGATTACATGTGCATTGTGCAGGAGAGCACTTTAAATCGCTTTATCCAGATTTATAGTCCTGTCTGAGTTATAATGTCTGTGTGACACACTAACATACTAAATGCACTGTGGCAGACTCACAGATGTGAAAGCATAGATATGTGCGTGCACACACACACAATCACGCAGAGATATGCTTCCAGACATGCACGCGCGTGCACACACACACACACACACACACACACACACACACACACACAGATATGTTTCCAGACGGGCGTGCACATAAACACACACACACACACACACACACACAGATATTTAGGCAGAAATGCAAACACATACAGTACACATACACACAGATACAGCCAGACACACACACACACACACACACACACACACACATAGACAGGCTGGCAGACATATGCGTACACTCAGTAAGTCTACGCGGCAGCAAATGTTCAGACAATTTGTAGTGAACAAGAATTTGTGGAAGTTATCAGGTCTGATAGCCTGCGGGATGGGAGAGATCCTGCAAGACCAATTCCCAGCAGAGCAACATTTCCTCCATTCCACTTTGATGAACTTTAATTTTTGTTTTTTTCTTGAAGTATTTTCCCACATTGATGTGATTGAAACCAGCACACACACACACACACACGCGCACACACACACACACACACACACACACACATGTTGGACAACCGGCAGTATTTCAGCTGCACTGCTTTCCCACCAACGCCATGCTCTGATGTTTTCCCCAAACGGCCGGGGGCTGTGCTGGCCAGGCTGTCTGTTAATTGGCTAATTCTGGGTCTGTCCTTGGACCATGCTGCATTCTCACTGGCAGGCGTGAGAGCAGAAAACCCCACGGGACTGGCGGGTCATAAGGATGTCTTCATCACAACACACACACACACACACACACACAAATGAGCACCTAGATATACAATTACACACAAACACGCTCAAGACACACACATTTCAGGGGGTATAATCTCCTAAATCCTCCCTGGGAAAGTGTGAATAAAAGCCATGCTGTTTTCCTTCCTTACCCTCGTGCTGCCCATGCTCTTGTGTGTTCTGTTGGTATAGCCTAAAATACTTATTTATGGAAATAAAAACCTCTACTTTTGGCTAGACACTCTGTTGTCTGTCTCGGCTCACAATTCAGGTTGCAACAACAACAGCGAGGACATTCAAAAGGGAACTATTTCCCCCCGAGACCGGTCATCTGATATGCCAACCTCTTCTTTTCTTTCTTTAGCTCTCTCTCTCTCTCTTTCTCTCTCTCTACCTCGACCTTTTCACTTACCTCTCTCTATCCATCTCTCTCTCTCACTCTACTTCTCCTTTTCCCTTTGCTCTCTCTATCCATCTCTCTCTCTCCATCTGACTTTCTCTCTCCTTCTCTTTTTTTCTGATGTTATTTTCATCTTATACACCAACCTCTTTCTTCATTTATCTCTCTCTCCCTCTCCCTCTTCTTTCCACTTGCTTTCTCTATCCATGTCTCTCTGACTTCCTCTCTCCCTCTCTGTCTCTTTTACTTCATTTATCTGTAGGTAGACGCTCCTTTTCACTTACTTGCACTCTTTGACTTTCTCTCTCCTTCTCTTTCTCTCACTCTTATTTTTTTTTCATCTTGCGCCCCCTCCCTCCAATTCTTTCTCTTGACTCTCTCACCTCCTTCTTCTCTCTCTCTCTCTCTCTCTCTCTCTCTCTCTCTCTCTCTCTCTCTCTCTCTCTCTCTCTCTCCCAGGTGTCCTGTTATCTGCCCAGTTGTGAAACAGGACCCCACATGCAGCCGAGTGATGCCGTGCCCGACTCTTTTCACCTGTAGGTGTCCCCAGAGATGCCTGAGGGAAACACAGAAAAAAAGCCAGGTGATCACTCAGGACAATGAGCCTAAACGCAACACTGCACACAAATCTACCCGTGGGTCAACAGTCAATGGCTTACATGTTTACAGCAACACAATGCAGTTCTTTATTGTAAAATAACGGCTTAAAACTCATTCTGATGCTACGCTGGCTGTTATTATGAAGTCTCAGACATCATGATATTAGGCTCGTTAGAGATCTGATGCGGCTGACTTAGGCTGGCTTCATACGGCTTCATCATTTTTTTTTTTCGCTTTGAAGGGTCACAAATATGGACTGATCCATCTTGGTCCGCTCTAGAGTCTTTGGTAAGGAGGCAGAACGAGACACCTGTCATAATCGTCATGGGGAGATTCCTTCCAAACAGCCCTATCACGACTTTGAACTGACGTCATTGGGGTGGGTTTCAGCCGGTGCAGTCGGTAAAAAACCAACTGCGCTAACGGAAAGGAGACGCAGACGCCCGCGATATTGTAAGGACATGTGACATAATGTCACGGTGGTAAATCCCACCCCGTCTGCAACAATTCGGACATGATTTCTAACCAGTTTGCATTTCATCTGTCCCAGGATGCATTGTGTTCAACCCAGCATGCATCACATTAAGTCAGATGTGCACAGATCTTCCAGAAGTCAAACAAGCCTCTTGCTTCATATTGCACTATATAATGGTGTTGATCGGGTAGGGTCATGACCATTTTAGTCAGATTCTGACTAATTGGATGCAATCTAACTGTGTGTTCACACCGCCGGCGACTTGAGCTTCCAAAGATTCCGGAAGTCATTCATTTTCAATGGAAGCCGGCTTCTCTCAGCTGCCAGCAGCGACCAATCCGTCGGTGTCGCGTTTTGGGCGTCTTGAGCGACTTGAGAAAGTTGAAAATGGTTTAACTTTATGGTAATGAGCTATGACGCGGTTCAGCGACCAAACGACCAGCAACGGACATAGAATGCTACTACGTCAGAGCAGCCAAAGAATCCAAGCTGATCCCAGCTTCCCACAGCGTCCTTTACAGGGCGTCCTGAGCGATTTTGGAAGCTCAAGTCGCCAGCGGTGTGAACACACAGTAAGTGTTAAATGGTGTTGACTATCGACACCAAGTGGCCATAACTATCAATTCTTCAGCTGTGAGTGAAGAAGAAGAAGAAGGAGGAGAGAAGAGGGGGGAGGAACTTTATTATTGCTTCATGTGCTTTGTGTCCTTTTAACATTTACTGTGTACTATACAGTGATAATATACTACAATGTGTATGTCCTTTTAGGTGTATCTGACCTTTTAACTCCGGTCCATGGACAACAGATGCAAAATA
>NC_085010.1:10000340-10007840 GCF_963854185.1 Sardina pilchardus | reverse complement strand
TCTTCTCCTCCTCTCTTCTCCTCCAACACCACTCCACCACTCTTCCTCTCTCCTCTCTTCTCCTCGTCTCTTCACCTCCACCACTCTCCTCTCCTCTCGTCCAACACTCTCCACTCCACCACTCTATTCTCTTCCTCTCTCCTCTGTTCTCCTCCTCTCTTCTCCTCCAACACTCTCCACTACTCTTCCTCTCCTCTCTTCGCTTCCTCTCCTCTCTTCTCCTCCAACACTCTCCACTACTCTTCCTCTCCTCTCTTCTCTTCCTCTCCTCTTTTCTCCTCCAACACTCCACCATTCTTCCTATCTTCTCCACTCCTCCAACACTCCACCTCTCTCTTCTCTTCCTATCTTCTCTCCTCTCCACTCCTCCACCACTCTTCTCTTCCTCTCTTCTCCTCAGGGGCGGAGTGGGACACTAAAATCCACCGGGAATATTCTGACCACACCGGCCCCCTACCCGCCGCCAGCCCACTGCCGGCCCAACCCACCCATGCCTTGAGCACGACCACCTTCCGTATATTATAAACACAAACAAAATGTTGGCTAAATGTAATATAGTCAATCTATGAAGGTCCAGGTCCAGACTTTCATGTTTCAGTTTTACGGGCATTTGCATGCAAAACATGCAATACACCATTTTTACACTAAATTTCTTGGTTGGAAAATGTATGTCCACATATACTGTAACATATACTGTAATCAAAAGTCAAAAGCATTTTACATCTCTACCTTGCCCTCTCCTTGGGCCTGCTCCTCTCACTGCTCCTGCACCTCCGCACCTTGCTCTTCTCCCTGGGCCCATTGTTCTTACTCTTCCTCATCCAGACATTAGGCTACAGTATTTGTCTTTTTATGTTTCTGTTTCCAAAAACATCACCTCCTCCTTTTACTGTGTAAGTATAATGTAAATGTAAAAAGTAACCCCTGCCACTGAGTCTAAGACAAACTGGAATCAGCTGTGGTTGGCCCAATTTACCCAACATCATCTATGTGCCAGTTATTCAATTGTTTGTTTATTATCAGCTGAGATATATTGTTTTTGAACTGATATCATTGCAGAAGGAGAGGTTACTGAGGGTTGGAATTGTTTTAACTATTGTGGGATGTCATGTGTTAACAGTAACATCTGTAAAATAATAGAAAAACGATCCATCATTTTGTTGTTTGTTAAGAAAATGTAAGCATTGTGGAAATGTGTTCACTGCCTGCATATTGTGCGAAAACGACATGAAATGTGTGAATGGTATGGCCGCAATGTGTTTAGAGTTTTGAAAACGTGACAACTGTTTGGACAAACGCTATGTCAGTCACTGAAAAAAACTGTAAGCCATTTATTTGTTTGAAATGTAGGCTACATGAGTTAACTAGCTTGTGATATTTTCCGTCTAGCAAGTAGCCTAACGTAGTTGAGCATTGCGTCAATGATTTTCATTCTGTCAAATTTACCTGCACTCGTAATGGCCGTGGACTAGACTACGGGTAGCCTAAATCTGTTTTGAGCATTTAGATGCATGCTCCTCCAGCAGTCGCTTCTTCTTAATTCTGCCTTTTTCAGCCCCCTCTTTCTCTTTCCTCTTCTTGCCTTCCATATTAATCAAGCAAACACCTAATCCGTTCACTATCAAAACGCTACTTTCACGAATAGTGTAGGCTAAGGGGCCATGCCATTAGAGGAGGGGCCGCTCATCTATCCCCCTACATTTCTGTAATAGACTGACCTAGCAAACGTATTTGCCATTCCCAGGAGGCTTTGCTGTTCTATTTTGAATTTATTTGTGACCAAAAGAGTTAAATAACACTTTTTAATAATATGAAGAATTAAATGAAGACACCCAAGGCTACACACAAATGCACTGATCGGAGAGAACTGAGATGAATAGGCCTGTAATTAATATGTAAGGTAACCATGACTAAGGTATATATCGCAACTGAATGGTTTAAGTAGTGGTTGGTTTCCATCCCAAAGTAGTGAACGATGAGTGATTTCAGATGACGGAAACACTTGAGAAAATATCTTATGATAACAAATGTTCCAGCGGCCGCTCAGGCACGTCTTAGGCCAGTGTAAATGCTACATCAGGCCGGCCGGCCGGCCTGGCGGGAAATGTCCCGAATCTCCGGATTACCACTCCGCCCCTGCTTCTCCTCCAACTCTCCACTCATCCACCACTCTTTTCTTCCCCTCCTCTCTCCTCTAACACTCTCTTCTCTTTTCTCCTCCTCTCCTCTCCACACCTCCATCACTCTCTTCTCATCTCTAGACCTCCAAATCTCTCTCTCCACTCCTCTCTTTTCTTCTTCTCCACCCTCTCCTCTCCTCATCCCTGACCATCAAATCTCAGAATCTTCTTCAGAATCCCTCCTCTCTTCTCCTCTCTTCTTCAGAATCACTCCTCTCTTTTCCTCTCTTGTCTTCAGAATCACTCCTCTTTTCCTCTCCTAATTTCTCCAGAATCACTCCACTCTTCTTCTCCTTTTGCTTCGTCTTTCCTTCTGATCTATTTCTTCTCATGTCCACCTCTCACCAACCACATCTCTCTCTCTCTCTCTCTCTCTCTCTCTCTCTCTCTCTCTCTCTCTCTCTTTCACTCTCTCTACCATTCAGCCATGTGGCATCTGTCGCCCTCTGCCACTGTATGGCACCGTATGGGTGAAATGCTTCCTGATGTGTTTGAATCATGTGGAGTGAGCCCTATGACCTCTGACAATGATAATAAAGCCCCATCCACATTTGCTGACGTGTTTGAATCAGGGGTTGTGTTGATGTGACTTCTTGTCCTAGGTCTGAGACCTGTCGCGATAATAAAGCCCCATCTACGTGTCTTGATGTGCTTGAATCATGTGCGGTTAAAAAAAATGGCGTCCTTATCAAAGACAACAATCACCGAAAATCCACAAACCTGGCAAGTCCATGCCAGTTCACCTGCCTAGTTAAAAACCTAATGAATGAATCTCAGTGCTTTTTGTTGTTATTCCATAACTTTTAGTCTACACTGAACACACACACACACACACACACACACACACACACACACATGTTCACACACGCACACGTGCACGCTCACGCACACACGCACACACGCACACACACACACACACACACACACACACACACACACACACACACACACACGGTGTCCCTGCCAATGTTACAGCTACATGACTCACGTTAGTGTTTTACTCCCATAATATGTCTATGCGCCTTGTTACTGGTTCCCTGTGTAACATTAACATCACTTGTCATTGTGCTGCTCTAATCCCTAGGGTTGGCCTTGGACAAACAAAGGATAAGCTTTAGTCCCGTAAAGGGTCTGCTTTGTGTAACAGCCTGACTAAGTGTTTGATTGCCGGCATGTTCAACTTGTACTGAATAAACGGCTTTGAGTTGACACGGGAGCCTGTCCTTTCAGAATGTATACTTTACGTGTAGGTGTGTTTGTGTGTGTGTGTGTGTGTGTGTGTTCAGGATGCTGTAGTGACAGCTGTGGGGTGGGGTATATTGGTGGCTTGAAGCTTACGATCTAAGGGTTCGCACCACGTCACTGATGTGAAAGTGCTTTATTTCTGACGAGTGATTGTTAAAGGGTTTTTTAAAAAGTTACAAAAAGGTCCCCCCTCATCTCTGCTCTGCTCTGCTCTCCTCTCCTGTCCTCTCCTCCCCTCTCCTGTCCTCTCCTCCCCTCTCCTCTCCTCTCCTCCCCTCTCCTCTCCTCTCCTGTCCTCTCCTCCCCTCTCCTCTCCTCTCCTCCCCTCTCCTCTCCTCTCCTCTGTGTTTGATGAGATGTATGACTGGTAGAGTCCCGTACGCCCTACTGTGTTTGTTTAAGAGCCGCTAGCAGAGGCTGTCAACACCAGGGCTTAGCTGCAGCATGCTAGACAAATATATACCCTCAGCAAGGCTGATATGGAAGAGCTGGCCTTGCACAGGCAACAAGCGCTGCAAGTTTTCTTTTGCAGACACACTGTGCACACACCCACACATATATACCAGACACACACACATACACACACACACACACACATGTATGTAAAAACACACACACACATCTGCTTGCTCCCTGTCAGGTTCCTATTATGCGCTTTCCGGCAATCTTGTGAATGGAAGCGCAAATGTATACAAAGGAAAATGAAAAAGTTATGTGTGTGGAGGGCTTTGCTCGCCTGGCGTGCAATCTGGCATGCTGTTGTGGACCAGCGAGATCACACACACACACACACACACACACACACACACACACACATGAACAAGGCGGGTGCACATTCCTCTCAAACCAACATGTGCTCACACAATACCAAGACAACCTTGCAGCAGTCAATGGGGACTCAGTTACCATTGGACCCCAACCCTGGCTACGTGTAGACGGCTATGCAGCGACTACTCCGTACATTGAAGTCTTAAAGCAACACTAAAGAGTTGTTTGTACCTTCAATAAATAAATGTTTCCACAATCATTTTGGGGGTTCATCAGCTCGTAAAAGGGGAAACGGCACTTCTGCATTCACTTTGCGGCCCTCTATCGGCTATAACCGCACTATGTAAGTTTACCAAATCGGGTAGCGTATCTGTAGTTCAATGGAATGAGACATAATAGACTACAAATTTCAATTGCTTCGATGTTGCAATACATTCTACTTTCATAGAATGATGCAGCATACTCTGGGGTGGGATCTGGAAAGGATCACGGGGCGGGAGTCAAACCCGGGTCGTCGGTGTGCGGTGCAGGTGCCTCAGCCAGTCACACCACAGCTTGGGCCAAATCTTGACTCTGCATTGCAGTGTGGTCTACCTTTCATCATAGTTGAAAGGAGCGTCACAGCTTATATGCAAATGTATAATCAAAATTAAACATATGATTTATGATCTCTTTTGGATCTTTTGGATGTAAATGATAACACTCAGGTCAGATGTTGTTTCTTTTTAATCAAAGGGGATACTATCCTCAGGCATTGGGAATGGCAAGCTTAGTGAGTGGAGAGGGATGAACATGTTGTGTATGCCACTGGAATGTCAAGCATTCTTATAGGTGCACTCACACTGTGTACACACACGCCACTAATCGAGGCTGAGCCAAGTGTTTTTCTGGTAAACAACACGATCATCTGGTGCTAATAAATAGATGAGTGACTAGTTATTGGAACATCACAGTGTTCGCTGACAGCAATAGCTCTATAAGCAGGTGACAGGTCTATAAAAACACAAAGACGCAGTAGTCCAAAAACACACCTGTCTAGAAGCTTCTAGGCAGCCTGCCACTTAAAGTGAGTTCGCAGGGTGAAAGTGAAGAGCTATGAGAGTACTAATCTTCATGTTCCGCCCAGCATTCAGGTTGTTGTAGATCCAGATTGTGTCAGATGTCAGCTCTTCTCTTCTCTTCCATTATCTTCTCAGCTATTCTCTTTTCTTCTCTGCTCAACTCTACTCTTTTCTTCTGTTCTCTTCTAAGCTATTCTCTTTTCTTCTGTTCTCAATTCTACTCTTATCTTCTGTTCTATTCTCAGCTATTCTCTTTTCTTCTGTTCTCAACTCTACTCTTATCTTCTCTTCTCTGCTCAATTCTACTCTTATCTTCTGTTCTATTCTCAGCTATTCTCTTTTCTTCTGTTCTCAACTCTACTCTTCTCTTCTCTTCTCTGCTCAACTCTACTCTTACCTTCTCTTCTCTTCTCTGCTCAACTCTACTCTTATCTTCTCTTCTATTCTCAGCTCTACTCTTATCTTCTGTTCTCTTCTCAGCTATTCTCTTCTCTTCTGTTCTTTTCTCAGCTATTCTCTTCTATTCACAAACCTACTCTTCGCTTCTCTTCTCTTCTCTTAATCATTATTACAGTGCATGAAAATGCACTGTACTGTTCTTCTAAAGTCTTCTTCTTATTATTATTACAGTGCATGGAAATGCACTGTATTGATATTCCTTCGTTTTTTCTTTTTATTACAGTGCATGGAAATGCACTGTATTGATATTCCTTCGTTTTTTCTTTTTATTATTATTATTACAGTGCATGGAAATGCACTGTATTGTTATTCCTAGGCTTTTTCTTTTTATTATTACAGTGCATGGAAATGCACTGTATTGTTATTCCTAGGCTTTTTATTTTTATTTTTTTTCTTATTATTATTCTTCCAGGCCCTAATTTGACTCTAACCGCTTATCGTAGGAACTTGGTTCAAACTTTGTCACGTAGCTCTTGCATCAAAATTTCAGTCTATTACTTTTCATATTTCTACGACTTTTACTTTTGAGATATTGAATAAAAACTAAACTTAATTTTGCCATAGACTTAACATTGGCTTTGTGACATCATAATTAGCTTTCAAAGAAATAGAATGGAATCAACTTTGCCAGTGTTCTCTCACTGACTTCAGCAACTTCAATGGAACTTCTTCTCTGTGTGTCTCTCCATTGACCTGGATAGCTCACTTGTCATCCCCACTTTCTTTCACTTCTTTTTCTTCACTTCCTCTCACTTTCTCTATCACTCTCTCTATTTCTCCCAATTTTGATAACTTTTCAAAACTATATTTAAAATAACCCTTTTTATAGCAAAGCAACCACTATAATTACTTAGTAACAACCTAGCAACCACTTCCATAATGACACCCTGGCAACCACCTTAGCAACCAATGTGATTTCCCTAGCAACCAATGCGATTTCCCTAGCAACCAACCTAGTAACCACTTTTTATAGAATAGTAACCACTTTAATTAGCCTAGCAACACCTTAGTAATCACTTTAAGTACCCTAGCATAATCCGTCCAATGACTTTCCATGCACTGGTATTTCCTTCAGGAAATGCTTTTCTAGTTTTTATTATTATTATTCTTCCAGGCCCTAATTTGACTTGAACCGCTTATCGTAGGAACTTGGTTCAAACTTTGTCACAAAGCTCTTGCATCAAAGTTCCGGCCTATTACTTTTCATATTTCTACGACTTTAACTTTTTGAAATATTAGATAAAAACTAAACTTAATTTTGTCATAGACTTAACATTGGCTTTGTGACATCATAATTAGCTTTTAAAGAAATAGAATGGAATCAACTTTGCCAGTGTTCTCTTCTCTCACTGACTTCAGCAACTTCAATGGAACTTCTTCTCTGTGTGTCTCTCCATTGAACTGGATAGCTAACTTGTCATCCCCACTTTCTTTCACTTCTTTCACTTTTTCTTCACTTCCTCTCACTTTCTCTATCACTCTCTCTATTTCTCCCAATTTTGATAACTTATCAAAAACGTTATTTAAAATAACACTTTTTATAGCAAAGCAACCACTATAATAACTTAGTAACAATCTAGCAACCACTTCCATAATGACACCCTGGCAACCACCTTAGCAACCAATGTGTTTTCCCTAGCAACCAACGTGATTTCCCTAGCAACCAACCTAGTAACCACTTTTTATAGAATAGTAACCACTTTAATTAGCCTAGCAACACCATAGTAATCACTTTAAGTACCCTAGCATAATCTTAGCAATGACTTTCCATGCACTGGTATTTCCTT
>NC_085010.1:9985340-9987840 GCF_963854185.1 Sardina pilchardus | reverse complement strand
ATGAAACCCTCTGACATCATCACAACCCCCCAGGGTGTGTGGGCGGGACGTTAGCCTAGTTCTTTTGGATGATTGGTTTGCTGTGATGGTGGACCCTCCTATTTTTGACTGATTGGTTGATCTGGGAGCGACCTGACTCCAAAAGTGATGTGATCTTGATGTGGAGTAATTCCAGTCTCAGTGACTGTACTTAAAGGAATAGTGGGAAGCGTGTTGTCCTGCACTTGCGGAATGACGGAAGGAATCCAAAGCTGGTTGGTGATATTTGCAAAATTGCATCTAGGGTTGGCGTAGTGAGTGTTTTATTTATTTATTTTTTTATGCTGTTGCCACATCATGCATAGTAAATCTGAACATGTTTGGTTGAATGACCACTTTATTTTTTTTTGGCTTTACCTTTTGTCACAAGAATATGCTGTGTATGCTTTTTACAGTCACTGATCAGGCACTGAAACTTCTCTTCAAATGTGATGTGATCTGGGAACACCCATCACATCGTAAAATGTCACCAAGATTTTGATGCCATCTAGGATTTGGCTAGGATGGTATCTAGGATGTTGCTAGGGGACAGTATCCAGGTTGGTGACATTTCACCGGAAAGTGTTGGAATAGAGTAATCAAGGACTTTTTCACGAATGTGAAAGGTCACCTTCAAAGGTCTCTTCTGCCTGTCCTACAGTCAGCTGCTGTGTCTAGGCCTAGTACCTGCAGGAACATGAACTATATATGATAACTCCAGGAACTTTGATTGGTTGCTACAGTACATGCATAATGATTGATTGATGATAGATTGATTGTCTCAGGATCTTATAGGTGGATTATGATGGAAACAATGATTGACTTTTACAAGAACATACCCTTCTCTTGTCACTATAGGAACGTCATTATTGTCTGAGTGAGAGGAATTCTTGATGTTATTTTTTTTTTAACCGCAGTACGAAGTTGAAGATTATGTCATGACAAGTTGCAATGGAGTGTGCTTGAAAAATTAAACAGCCATATTTCATAGGTAGTTCTCCACAGAATTGGCCTTAGAGAGCAGCTCAGTGAACCACAGGAGGTTCACCAACTGTGACTGATCATTTGATACCTTCTCTCCCCGCTCTCAGTGAAGTTATATCTCTTGGCCTCAAGCCAGCTCAATTTAGATACATTGTGCCTTGGCATGTTGAGCTGTTCAATGGGAATGTTGAGAGGTGGAAACCATTTAATCGATGGAGTATGACGGAGAGAAAACACTTGGAAGAGTCTCTCTGCAATTGCATCATGTCGTAAACTGACAGTGGAAAAATGATTCTCCGTTGGAGATAGAAACCCGAGCTGTCCTCTGAACTCATACTCAGCTATGCCTTCTGAGTTCTGACCTAATGAATTGAGTTATATCGGCATTTGGACATCAGCAGTTAAGTGGATTTTGAAGATAATTCTGTCCCCTTGTCATTTGGAGTGAATTCAATCACAGTTTGCGGGTTTACCCCGTAAATGCCACTGACGTGGACTGATGAGGCGGGATTCAACTGTACCATTGTCCACCTTGCCTGAGTTACCTCACACAGTTGATTGAATCATGCAGCGGCATTAGTCCTCTCTGGCCACAGTAGCGTTACATTACGGTACATTACTGTATCTAATGCCGCGCTTCCGTTAGCAGCGTAATGTGCTGATATGGGATGAAAAGGAAATGACTGTTCAGCGCTTACTGTTGGATCACACTGCGGTCTTTGATGCTGTTCTGTGGTTATGTAACGCAGACTGTCAGTCGTATGTTGGTGATCGGTTACATGTTGACACCGCTTTGGAAGGAAAATAAGGTTTTAGGGTCATTTTTATTCATTTTTAGCAAGTGTCTCCTGAACAGGACTTTTCTTCAAATTACTTTTGATCTATTTGGCTGTGTTGTGTGTGGCCCATGTCAAAATGAATGAATACTTTAAACGGTTGAATTTAATGTTACAATAATGTCATTAATGTTAATGTGATGGTTTTTTTTAACAATATGTCTGTTAATAACTATGAACATAAGCATTAACATAGATGTAAAGATGCACACACTACATTGAAATGCACTAGTACTGCACCAGTCATTGTTTCTTTAGTTACTGTAGGTTATAAAGTTATGAAGACTTTATTTACAACAACTCAAAATCAGGTCATGTTAATGGGCCATTTATCTCAACTGAAAGTAAAAACCTACAGTATGACATGTTACTTTCTTCAGTGAACCTTAATGGTTGTCTGGATCATACACACTGAACTGTTTTCAAATCTAACTTTGGTAGATATTTATAGCCTTATATTATGAGCAATTTCACATATTTCATCCCATGGAGATATAAAGTAGACAGAGAAGGGTAGATATTGCAGTTTTATAAGTATGTATGTTGTCTGGGTATTAGCATGCCCTTGGAGTTGGCGCTTAACTAGATGAGAAGTAGGAGTGATCTGCACTAATGCCATAGTACTGTAGTTGTCCGACTATTGGATCCATGCCCTTGCTGCT
>NC_085010.1:9955340-9980340 GCF_963854185.1 Sardina pilchardus | reverse complement strand
GTAAGATTCTATTTTTTCCTACGTAGATGTTCCGTAGAATGTTCCAGAGCCATAGAGGGAGAACGTTCATTCTAGCCATTCTAATTCTAATCACAACATTCTAAACACACTGGTGCAATGGTACCAGCTGAAGGGGCGACTACAGTCAGGCACATTCAGCTCTGCTGTGCTGCCCTACAAAGCAAAAACTGCATTTTTGGTCGAACAATTGTTTTGATCATTTTCATGACATTAAAGTTGTTATGAAGGTTGATGTTTACTAAAAATAAGTTAATGTCAAGCAGCACAAGCTCCAAATGTCCAAAAATTCAGCTACAATTACTTAGGCTGGACAACAGGATAACATAAAGGTCATTTTTTTTTCAGTTTGCACTCTGTGAGGGTCTGTGGGTCTCTGTGAACGCTTCTCAGGTGGGCTGATGTGTGAAGCGCTAAGGCTAACCCAGTAGCTGCCGGCTGCTACCAGGATATGATGTCAGTCTGGCCAGGATGTGAAGCAGTTCGGCCCAGCTAGGCTTAGCAACGGTGTTGCTAAGCCTAGGTGTTGACTGTTGCGGTGTTGACTGTTGCGGTGTTGACTGTTATCTCAGTCCCTGAGGCCTTGTTGGCTGAGAACATGTCCTGACTCATGGTTCAGATATGCCTACCCATGCACTTTCTCTGTCAGTCAGAACTATGCATCCAATACCTCAGGCGTGCGCTGGATGTGCCTGTAGATCGTGGATCTGGATGTGTCTGTAGATGTGTGTGTCTGGATGATCTGGATGTGTCTGGATGTGGATCTAGTGAGGAGCTGGCTCCGTTAGCTGAGCACATTCTGACGCCTGACTCATGATGCAGACATGCCTTGCACACCATGTCAGTCACATCTGCCCGATGCCTCCAGACGAAAAAAAAAGAAAGAAAAAAAAGAGCTCATGTGATCATCCCTCTGGAACCCGTTTAATCTGCCCGGTAGTTATTGGTGTCATTATTTAGTTTGGCAGGCGACTATCGACGTTGTGTAACCTAACTAAATGGGGATGGAAGTGCATGGCTTCTCCAGGCCACGCCAAGCTGCTGTGTTGATTTGCCTTTAAAAGGTAGCATGGCTTCGTTCAGTCATGGCGTCGGTCCTGCAACCAGTCCTACAGTGCTTTTGCTGAACGCAGCCAAAAACCAAAAAAAAAAAAAAAACTCTGCTCGTGTGGGTGACAGACAGCTGGAGAGACTCGTGAAAAATGAGTTTAATTTACTGCAATAGCGGCTTTCATTGCCAATAAGAGCTTCGCAAAGGCTTCCTTCAAAGGCACCCGGCCGGCGCTGTGTGTTTTTGAAGGGCTAACGCATGTCGTGTTTTCTGAGTAGCAGATGTTTGTTCTTGACGTTGTGTGTTAGTGTGGCGCCATGCGCTGCGGACACGGTCAGTTTGGTGGTGACCGTGGCGACCGCGACGGGCACAGGCTGCTGCTGCTGCTGCTGGTGGTGGTGCTTAAAGCCTCCTTATGGAACCGGGTTAAATCTAAGAAGCCCACAGAAGTGAAGGAAAACCCCTTTAATCATCTTAGGAGATAAGCGCCAGAAAGGGTCCATGGGGGGTTTGCTCTCTCTCTCTCTCTCTCTCTCTCTCTCTCTCTCTCTCTCACACTGTCTTTCTCTGTCTCCTAAGTGCCGTTCGCTCGTTCTGTCTTTGTAAAATGTCATAAGTAGTGTTTTAATCAATTTGCTCTCTCTCTCTCTCTTTCTGTCTTTCTCTAATATGTTATTAGTTGTCTATTAATCTGTTTGGTCTTTCTCTAGGATGCCGTTATTTGTCTGCGCATGCGATTTTTTCTCTCTCTCTCTCTCTCTATTACTCTCTCTCTCTCCTAGGCGTCGTTTGTTATCTGTTAATCTCACACTCTCTCTGTGAATCTCTCCCTTGTCTATTTTCTGTGTCTCTGTGTCCATCTGTCTCTCTCTCTCTCTCTCTCTCTCTCTCTCTCTCTCTCTCTCTCTCTCTCTCTCTCTCTCTCTCTCTCTCTCTCTCTCTCACACACACACACACACACACACACACACACACACACACACACACACACACACACACTCCTCCATCTCTTATTTGTGCTAGTTGCCCCATTAGCATCCCTGACTTATCCTCTTTGACCTGGCAGGCGTTCCTAGATTGGGGTCACTTAACGATCACCCGTGGGGCTGACCAAGGGCTGTGTCGAGCTCGGTGGTCACTGACCCCTGTTAGAGTACATTCTCAGTCAAATACCAGACTTACACGCGGAAACAGAAGCACTTGGGGCAGCTGGGCTAATAAGGGATACTGCTGGCTCATCCCTACTGTAGCTCTAGTAGGCCAGCACGAGGAACTGCAGAAGCAATCATTTCAAAATGTAAAATGTTATTGTACTAAAGCCTACAGCTTGTCTCCTATAAGTCACTTTGAATTAAAACACTGGGAGCACTTTCCATGAATGAAGACTCCATAGCGGTCTTTAAGTGCACTCAAAGAGACTCGGAATGCCTTAAATGCAAACATAATGACTTGTTATAATAGCCTTCATTTGTGTCAGTAATTGGTCTCATAAAAGTTTTAGAACACAAACACACTGCATTATACTTCATAATTAACCTAATTGAGAACAGGAAGCTGGCATTCTCAATAACATTATAAATTCATAACAGATGTATGACAATGTAGCACTTTGCTTCTGTGGAAATGTATAGCAACGTACTGTAGCATTTTGCTTCTGTGGAAATGTATTATTGTAATTGTGTAGTGATTCAGTGAGATAATTGACCCTACTGTTCACTTTTAATGGCTGTTGCTGTAACATTCAGGAATTGCTATGAAAGGCTAAGCATTGTCCTATAATTATTTATGCTGTACTGATTTTGAAACTTTAGAGAGTTTGGTGTCTATCATTCCAGAATCCTTTCCTGTTGTAGGGTTCCTACCGCAACAAGGTTCCTCGTTGTTGTAGGCCTTAAAAGCCTAACGGTTCTGAGATCGATATTACAAAGAGTCCCTTATCAGTGTGTTCTAGGAATACCCTTTAATGCTATCTCTCTGGAGATGATCCGGATAACATTGAGAACTATTTGTCTCTTTTTTTTTGTATCTAAGAAGACCCTGGGTCCAATCCCCTTGAGCTGGGGAAATCTATAAACTAAATGTAACTGTCTCTTACAAGAGTTTGTTTGTGTCTGTAAAAAAGACATGCTATTGGACAGGCCTGGGGAGAGTGTGTGTGTGTGTGTGTGTGTGTGTGCTGTGTATGAGCTTGTTATGACATTGCTAGTTCTGCAGGGCCTGTGGCGGTTTGTTGTGTTGTGTTAGTGCTCTTTTGTTGTTTGCAGTTCCGTGTTGTTCTGGGGAGAACCCTGCCATACCTGTCAGATGCATCACACTGGAAAGTTGTCACCAGCCTGCACAGAAAGAGAATTTTCGGAATTCTGTCTAACCCCTCCTCAGAATTTTGCTAAATGAACGTGGGAAGGAAGTGGTGGAGGTAGCGGAGGTGGCGGAGGAGGAGGAGGGGACGGATTTGGTTGGTGGTTGTTGACAGATTTTTGAGTTGACATTTGAAGCTCAGAAAAAGACTTAGAAAGCTAGCTTTGGATGCCAGAGCTGGAAGGAATGAATCTTGTGAAACCACAAGTGTTTGAATGTATCGTTTTTCTTCCACAATGTGGCAAGAATGTTAAACAAGATGTTTTACGTCAATGTTGACGTTGTATATGTTAGATATTAGATCCCAAACTCAAATAAAACAAGCTATTTTTGATCATGGCTAGACAAGCTGTTTTCATGCAGACATAACCCATGGGGGAACTAGCGCCTGAAGATGTGGTTATGTCAAGCCAGGACGTTCTCCGAGGCTTGCCTGTGGACATGTCTGTGCTCCATTCCTAACAACATGAGTCCTAACCTCAGCCAAGCACAGGCCCGACCGGCTGCTCTCCTCGAGTCTGTATATATATAAACTTACATCCGTGTGCACCTCGATGGGAACCCTAATGGTGTGAATAAGACAGGGAGGGAAAAAGGGGGAGGTTGGGGATGAGGAAAGAGAGGGGTTTTGGGGCAGGGGAATGTCTCACAGCTCTACCCTTTATGGGAACATCTGGAGTCAATTGGGCCGCATTAGGGTTTAGACACTCTTCTGTGAAAATCCTGGGTGGATATCTTCTGCTGGAAGCTTGCCAGCCGAGCCATTTTTAGAACCGTGAGTCCACCCACTTAGGTGGCTGTGTTGAAAACACAGGGGGGGGGGGGTCATTCGAGGTGGTGTCTTCTTGCCCTCTCACCTGATAGAGGTCTCCATGCTTCTGTCATGCTTATGCTCTAGAAAGGGAATCCTCAGTGCGTACATTGAATTGAAAAAAGGTCCCAGTCGACCACTGAAATGTGTTTAGAATGCTGGGGTCGTACAGTGCATTCTATTGTAAAAATGAAGATGGATTCTTCTCGGTTGTTTTAATTTCATTGCAAGTTAAATTGGAATTCCTTTCATTATTCCCAACCAGAAGGCCTGTCTGTATATTTGTACATTCCCATGTTGGCCATATTTGGAAGGGTTGAAGAAGAGTAAGCTTTTTCCATGCCTGTAAATAGACATGAAAACCTTTTGACTTCTGACTTGAAGACAGCAGTTGGATGCTTTGTTTAAACTCCTATCATGTCAAAATTATTGAATAGAAACTCTCTTAGCTCTCAATACTTCTCACTTCCAATTTCTGAATAGCTTACTGAGAGACTTGTTGGACAATCTGATCTGACCACAGACAGATAGACTGATAACAATTCTGATCCAAGCATTCCAGAAGGCTGTAGTTTATTGAACATTCTAGAAGCTAGGGATCCCATAGAGTTCTCACACAATGCTCTACAGTATGTGATTCTGGAATAGTCTGGATGGTAATCAGGGTCACTTGTAATGGCTGAAGCTATTAACTCATCCATCTACCCGCTAAAGGTTTGAATGGACTTAACTGGAGAGAAACACTGAAACGTTTGTGCTTTCCAACGGCATTTGCATACTGTACTCTGTTTTGGCACGGTTACAAGCGAGGACAGACAAACTGACTTCAAGAGCGACCTATTTTTGGCACGTGGTGCCTGGCCACATTGTGCGTATGTGTGAATTTAAAATAACGATTTAACAACGTTAGACAATAACTTCTCTCATCTCGCTGGAATCTTGTTGTCCGGGTATTCTCAGTCCCTCTCTCTCTCTGTTCGTCGTCCAGCATTTCGGGTCGGCGCAGAACGTCCGTGACAGCCGCGGGCATTCAGGGTGGCCTGCTCGGACCCTGCATGCACACGGAGACGCATCCCTGCGGCACGTCACCCGGCCTGCGAAGCGCGCAGCTGACCATAATCCCCGAGCAATCCCCAGGGAGTTAAAGGCTCAGGGAGCCGTAAGCCTGCTTCCCCTGTCTTAGGCGATGTGCGTAGGTGGGGGAGAGCACTCGTCCACTGCTAGCGTTGACACCCAGACCTGTTACAGATTAACACCTGCGCGGCCGAGAAGGGGACCGGGAGTCCCTGACATTCAGCGCCTCCTACGCGTCCCTCTGCGGTCAGTTAGCACAGGACGACCACGAGGCCAGCTCTCCACACTCCACGCCTTCTCATAAGGACATGATGGATCGACTTGGTCAGGAACCATGTTGTGTTTTTTGCGTCCCACTGGCTGGAAAACTGGTTGTTTTTGCTGGAAGAGTTTGAGTGAGGAATGCATGCACTGCACTGCACAGCACAACACAACATTTGCTATGAGTTACGAACAGACGTCTTGTCATTTATTTTTAACAGATTACCAGCCCAGTGTCATAACAGCAAGAGAGCGAACATGACAGAGACAGACCAGACATACATGGAGAGAGAGGGAGAGAGTAAGAGAGAGAGAGAGAGAGAGAGAGAATATTAGGCTTGTGGAGAGCATGTTTAGTCCCTGAAAGACACACAGACACACACACACACACACACACTGTGCTCAGGGCCACTAAACCTGTTAAAGGGGATCAGGAGGCAGATTTTAACACCTAATGCGCGTGTGTCCTGCATGGCAGGAGGAAACCGGGAATGGCCATCTCCCTCTTTTCCTCTTTGACATGATGGCGGCGTGACTCGACTCGACTCGACTGTGGTTTTATCATAGGGCCTGGTCTGGAAAGGGAAATCGGGGATAAACCAGACGGACGCAGAGAAAGGGGTGGAGAAGTTTGACTCTGACTCTCGTAAATACTGCGCATATCACAAGACTTGTGGGATTACATAAAACGGTTGAGTTAATCTTCCGTGGTTAGATCAAGTATGATTGTGCGCGGCGGGGCAATGTGAGAGTCGATTGTATTGCTGTTGAAAAGGAATTTGGCGGATACTGTCAACGACTGGCGGCTCTGGAGGTAAATTTATTTCTCAGCCGCCTGGGGGGTCACAGCCCCCCCATCCCCCCCCTTTTGCCTCGAGCCATCATAGCCCTCCGACAATGTCCTCTTGTGTGCAGAAGCACTGCACAAAGCACGTCACTAAAAGAGCATGTGTGTGTGTGTGTGTGTGTGTGTGTGTGTGTGTATGTCACTGAAACAGCCTCCATCCACACTCCTCCTTTTAGCATTTTTTGATCTCAGAGGATGACATGGGTGTCAATGAATCAGCGGGCACTGTGTATATACAGTATGTGCATGTGTGTGTGTGTGTGTGTGTGTTCCTGGGTGAACAGGTCCCAGAGTGTTTTAAGAACAATATCCCTCTGATCCACAGCTCAGTCCCATCCCGCAGCCATACAGCAGGCTCTACTCCATGTGATGGCATGATCCTGCTCTCAGCGCTCTCAGTGCAGTGTGTGTGTGTGTGTGTGTGTGTGTGTGAGAGAGAGAGAGAGCTCCGGGACGTGGCGCAACGCGGCTCTGCGTCGTTCGGGGGCATCGACGGGCGAGCGGGCGGACTGTTGCATAATTCAGCCCGTCGGGTGGCGAGGCTGGCTGGCAGGACGGGCGTACCCGCGGGCACATTCTTCACCACGAAAGATGACGGCCAAGTTTAGCACCAACCCTCCTCCCTACACACACAAGCACACACACACACACACACACACACACACACACACACACACACTGACTTGGCTGTCCCCAGGGGCCGTGGGTGTAGGGTAGGAAGTAGGGTGGAGGCTTGGATTAAAAAAAACTCTTTTTTCAAGAACTTGTCGCCTTAGCAATTTCCTCACCATGAAAGGATGCATTCATATGGACGAGACAGACCTGTGTACTGAGACAGGGCACGAAGGGGTGAAGCAAGGGTGTGTGTGTGTGTGTGTGTGTGTGTGTGTTGGATGAGATGAGACGCATGAGCTTATGTGTGTGTGTGTGTGTGTGTGTGTGTGTGTGTGTGAGTTGGATAAGACGAGAGGCGTGCGCTTATATGTGTGTGTGTGTGTGTTTGTGTGTGTGTGTGTGTGTGTGTGTGTGTGTGTGTGTGTGTGTGTGTGTGTTGGATGAGATGAGATGAGGCGTGATTTGTGCACTGCAACAAGATGGGAGGGAGAAGGCAAGGTGTGTGCATGTGTGTGTGGATGGGTGGGTGTTGAGTCACTTGTTGAATGCGTCATGTCCTGCCAAGTGCTCAATTTCACCCAAATGCCCATAATCACCCCCTACTCCCTCCTCTCCCCTCCCCTCCCCGAAAGAGTTCAGACACCAAGCAAATTTGGGCCTCACCAATAAAGTGCTGCACTCGTCTGCGAACCCATTGGCTGTGGCACGCATCAGGTGACCTTGTTAAATCATATGACCCACAAAGCGCTACCCGCTCATTATTCGTCTCTCATCGCGCCCACTGCAGCTGCAGCTCCAGAGTTCAGGCAGTTTGTGGAACTGCGTGTGTCAGTTGGGCTTGAAGCTAAATACTAGTCACTTAACTGTACTAAACAAAGCCAAATACTAGTCACTTTACTATACTAAACTCAAGCTAAATACTAGTCACTTAACTATACTAACTTTCTAAATACTAGTCACTTTACTATACTAAACAAAGCTAAATATAGTCACTTTACTTGAGTCGGCCACGCATACAGTATGGGACACCACCTATGATTTTAAGTACATATTTGCATAGATATTTGTATAGATTATCTATCTATCTATCTATCTATCTATCTATCTATCTATCTATCTATCTATCTATCTATCTGTCTGTCTATCTATCTATCTATCTATCTATCTATCTATCTATCTATCTATCTATCTGTCTGTCCATTTCTATGCAAATAGCGGTGTCTGATAGTCTGGCAATCACCATTATTAGCTCAATCTTTTAAGATTGAACATTAGTATGGGGAGGCTGTGCTTTATTTCTACTGCACAAGAGGCATGATCAATGGGCATAGTCCTTCAACCAATCAGACCAACGATCCGGTGCGTCTTTCAGATAAGCTAGTTTGTGAGAATTTGGGACCCAACTGTTGTGGACAGGAAGCAGGGGAGATAGATGTGCAGGTTTCCAGCCTGAGCTGCCGGGCGAAATCCAAATTTGCCGGCAGGTCAAGCAGGGTTCACCCGGCCTACGTGAGTGTCTGTTTTCTGTGTTGGTGAGGAAGCCCTGCTTTGTCATGAGACTCACATGCACACACACACACACACACACACACACACACACACACACACACACACACACACACACACACACACACACACACACACACACACACACACACACACACACATACACACTCTTGATGGCCTGCTGCACTCCTCACACCTCATAAGGTCTCTGACTCCCAAATGGCGGATTTATTATAAACACCAATCCCATTCGGGGGGTACAGAGCATGACACTGGCAATGCTCTGTTATATTTATACACGTCTGTTGTGTGTCAGCTTGTGTGTGTGTGTGTGTGTGTGTGTGTGTGTGTGCGTGCGTGCAGGCGGGCGGGCGGGTGGACATGCGTGCAGGCGTGTGTGTGCGGGCGATGTTGTGTTTGTTTAAATGCAGATGTGTGAAATAATCTGTCAGGGTAGTACCTGCTTTCTCAGCCCAATGGTATGTCCTAAAATTGCCTAAAAGTGAAAAGATGGATTGATCAATCACTGATCTGTACATTTTATAACAGCTTTTGAATGGGACACATGGGGAAAGGCAATTGATTGAAACTGACATCTTTGCACTTCCTTAGTTTCTAAGATAGTTCCTGTGTCATCCTTTATTTTCAGTGACTGGGAATCACATATCACATACTGTACTGCATAGCACTTCAGAAAAGACAAAGAGGGAGAGAGCAAGAGAGAGGAATGGTGAAAAGAAGAAGAAAGGAATGTGATTGTGTGAGGGATAGAGACAAAAAGGAACTGTGTGTGTGTGTGTGTGTGTGTGTGTGTGTGAGAGAGAGAGTGAGTGTGTGTGTGGTGTGTGTGTGTGTGTGTGTGTGTGTGCTCTTGTTTCATTTATATCTCTCTGTTCAATGGGAAAAGGCACCTTGCTGCTTGGCTCAGTGGACAGGGCAGTAATTACTGTCAGACTGTCTCCCTGTGTGTGTGTGTGTGTGTGTGTGTGTGTGTGTGTGTGTGTGTGTGCGCGTGTGTGTGTGTGTGTGTGTGTGTGTGTGTGTGTGTGTGTGTGTGTGTGTGAGTTTGAGAGAGAGTGAGGGTGTGGCAGGTCTATGTGCAGTAAGTGCTGATGTTGAGATATAAAACATAAGTTCATCCTTCCTGTTCCCTCCACTTTCACCTCTCTCTCTCTCTCTCTCTCTCCCTCTGTCTCTTTTTTATCTCTTTACCCTTCTCTCTCTGCATCTCTCTCTCTCCCTCTATGTCTTTTGCCCTCTCTCTCTCTGCATCTCTCTCTCTCTCTCGCTCTCTCTCTCTCTCTCTGCATCTCTCTCTATCTCTCTCTCCATTTCTCTCCTTCTTCTCCATTCGGTAGATTTCACAGTTGGACTCGTCCCAAAAGCAGCACACTTAGAGATCAGGATCCTTCTCTCCAAAGAAGCACTAAAAGTTCTCTACGCATTTATGTCTACAGTCATTTCCTGTGTATTAGCCGCATTGTGTATAAGCCGCAGGACAGTGTTTTATGCAAGTCAAAAGAAACAAAACCATATTACTGTAATACTATATTAACTGCCCCTGTGTATTAATCTCATAGCTGAACAAATGTTGCCAGATCAATGCATAAGCTGAGGCTAATAGTTGTGAAATTACGGTACACACATGGACTTAGAAAGGGGGGGGGGGGGGGGGGGGGGGGGGGGGGGGTTGTTCTAAGTGTTTTATTAGTGAAAAGGTCTTGCAGAACCTGTTGGTTCTACTGCAGATATCCCCTTTTACTGTAAACCTTTTTCTCCGGTAGAGCCATTGAGGCACCTTTAGTTCCATGGAAATGCGTGTTAGTGCAGGTGTGTCAAAACCTGACAGATGGTAAACATTGGAGGACGTGAAGGTTTCAGGTTTCCATTTTCTTTTAATTTATTGCAAATGTTTGCCAACAGAATCAAACGGTTTCAGGAAACACGCGACACACAACACACACACACACACACACACACACACATACACACACACACACACACACACACACACACACACACACAAACACATACACAAACACAAACAAGCTGATTACACAAAATAAGTTCAAGTTCAAAAGTTTAAAGAACGTGCTCTGGTAGGGTGAGGTGCTAACAGTAGCCAAGCTAAGCCAAACTGACTCCATCCAGTGACAGGATGCACGCACTGTGTGTGCAGAACCTGTTGGTTCTACTGCAGATATCCCCTTTTACTGTAAACCTTTTTCTCCGGTAGAGCCATTGAGGCACCTTCAGTTCCATGGAAATGCGTGTTAGTGCAGGTGTGTCAAAAAATAGTTGACAGATGGTAAACATTGGAGGACGTGAAGGTTTCAGGTTTCCATTTTCTTTTAATTTATTGCAAATGTTTGCCAACAGAATCAAACGGTTTCAGGAAACACGCGACACACAACACACACACACACACACACACCCACACACATACACACACACACACACACACACACACACACACACACACACACACACACACACACACACACACACATACAAAAACACAAACAAGCTGATTACACAAAATAAGTTTAAAGAACGTGCTCTGGTAGGGTGAGGTGCTAACAGTAGCCAAGCTAACTGACTCCATCCAGTGACAGGATGCACGCACTGTGTGTGCAGGCAGTGAGTTAGTCAGTCAAGGTGCTGTGCATATAAGGATCCACTTAGTGACTACATCTCAATGTTTTGCACGTGTGCAGTTCTGTGTAGCCTCTGCTGTCTTGGCACTGGCCCAAGTATAAGAGATGGAAAACTTCCTGGACGCCACTGCACTCTTCTTAGGAATACAGCAGCTTTTCAGACGAGCCCTGATGAAGGCCTAAATGGTGGCCGAAACATGTTGCCATTGTTTCTAACAAGTTCCAATATAAACTAGCATATTTATAAAAAAGTTCCTCCCTCATGGTTTTTTAGTTGTCCGTCTTTTTGCCAGAGAGCACCTTCTAATTATAAATGTGTTTGTTACACCAGCTGAACACGGCAGCCCTCAGGATCCTTCCCCCTCAGTTTAAGCTATAAAAGAAGGAAGTTGATGTGTGAGTTGACTGGTGTTATTGTGTGTGTGTGTGTGTGTGTGTGTGTGTGTGTGTGTGTGTGTGTGTGTGTGTGTGCGTGTGTGTTTTCTCATCAGCAAACACGTATCTTGAACATGTGAACAAGTACATGTATGGTTGTTAATCTTTGCGTTAATGCATGTGTGTGTTTGTGTGTAGGTGAAATTGTGTGTGTGTGTGTGTGTGTGTGTGTGTGTGTGTGTGTGTGTGTGTGCAGCTGATAAAGTGATTTTGGTAAACAAGGCAGCTGAAAGCGGCCTCAGACATTACTACCGCTTGATTCTTGCTGAAGTGTCATTTATCTGAGATGATCCGAGCAATTAACTTTTTAAAATCTCTCTCCTCACATAAACAAACACCGCAGGCCTCTGAGCGCGCCAAAGAGGATGCCAAAGATTATCTACTCAAACGTTGTCCAGTGCCGTGCAAGGAGACTTCCACTTTGAGCTCCAGTGGATGAGACCAAGTAGTATCTCAGCATGGGGGGGGAACTTTGTTTGTTATTTCTTCTCTGGCTCATACCATTCACCTTAAACGCCACCTAACCACATTGAACTACTGATAGTATTCAGAGTATTAAGTAAAAAAAAGACTCTCAGTTAGATGTTTTTATTGTAATTGCCTCTAGAAGGAAGTTGAATACTCTTGATTTCGTTCCAGCAAGGCCATAAAAGTCTTCATCTAAATGTACACCCTGCCTGCCAATGAATGACAGCTTGATGAGTGCGGTAGTTAAAAAACAAAAACAACATAAACCCGGCTTGGTCTCCATTGGCGGTTAGCGCCCCCGATCACACAACAACTATCTGGCATGTTGTTTCCACCTCAAAACACCAACTTTCTCATAGTCAAACTGGTGACGTCCTGGCAAGATCTTTGATTAGTTGACTGGGCTTCTTGAAGGAAAATAATGTCTTTGCCCGCAGGTCAGTAGTTGTGACGTCACATGCAAAGTATGAATGTGGGTGCTTGAACTACTAAAACCAAACAGACAAGCTGCCATCCACGCCCGTGCCGGGACCTTTGGTTCATTATGGAGTCGTCGGCCTAAAGGGCCCACGTCGCGCCCTCCTGTCACATTTCCTGTCAAACTCGCCCATTCAGCGGCGGGGAGTTAGCGTTAGCGCTCGCCTCCTGAGGTCGCTCATTCATCCTCCCCTGTGTAACCACTCACTACGTCATGTGTGTGAGGGAGGGAGGTCTCCCACAGAGAACATTACCACTTCACCACTCCGAGTGTGGCTGGAGTTGTATATTTATCCTGCGGTGTGGAATCTATGTCTGTGTGTGTGTGTGTGTGTGTGTGTGTGTGTGTGTGTGCTTGAGAGAGAGAGAGAGAGAGAGAGAGAGAAAGAGAGAGAGAGAGAGAGAGTCTGAATGTAGGTGCCTGTTAGCAGAATGGGTTTATGAAGTGCAGTAACAATCTCTCAGACTTTATGGGCTTGATTGGCACCAACACTGTTCCCCATTTAGCCCACTTAGAGGTCTGCCCTCTCTCTCTCTCCCTCCCTCTCTCTCGCTCTGTTTCTCTTTCTCTCTCTCTCCCTCACTCACTCCTTGTCTCTCTCTGTTTCTCATTCTCTTTCTCTCTCTCTCTCTCTCTCTCACTCCTTGGCTCTATCCCTCTTTTATCCTTTCGTTTATTTTCTCATTCCCAGTGAGCAGTGACTCTGCCATGTGATTGACTCTTAAACCCACTCTTGGACAAGTCCCAATCCATCAGCTCTCTCTCTCTCTCTCTCTCCCTCCTTCTCCCCCTCTCTCTCTCTCACTCTCTCTCCCTTCCTCTCTCTCTACACACTCTACCTCCCTCCCCCTCTCTATCTCTCTCACTCACTCACTCTACCTCCATTCCTCTCTCTCCCCATCTCTTTCTCTACCTCCTCCCCTCTCTCCAACACACAGTATTTAGCTCTGTCTCTTTTGAGCTCCTTCCCTCCTTCACTCTCTTATTCTATCTCTCTACATCCCTCACTCTCTCTCCCTCCCTCTCTCTCTCCTTCTCTCCACCGCTCTCTCTCTCTCTCTCTCTCTCTCTCTCTCTCTTCACTTTAAAGGTCACTGGCCTAAATGGGCATTTGATTGGCTGACATTCCACCTCTGCTTCCTTCTTCTCAGGACTCATCATCATGCCGTTATTGTAAAAGCAGCCAATCAGAGCCTGGGCTGCTGCGCTGCCTGATCCTGCTGTAGACGCCTCCTGTGGCGCCCATTGACTTTGTGTCTGATAGAGGTTGTGTGTGTGTGTGTGTGTGTGTGTGTGTGTGTGTGTGTGTCTGATAGAGGTTGTCTATGGACTGCTGCATTCACTCCAGACTAGAGGGCGAGCGGAGGGGAGTGTGTGTGTGTGTGTGTGTGTGTGTGTGTGTGTGTGTGTGTGTGTGTGTGTGTGTGTGTGTGTGTGTGTGTGTGTGTTTGTGATAGACAGACAGAGAGAGAGAGAGATAGAGAGAGAGAGAGAGAGAAAGAGTGTAGGGGGTGATTGAATGAGTTGATAACATCAATTCAAGAGGTCGGATGGATGGACAACACTATAGAAGGAGAGAGGAAGACAAAGGAAGAGAGAGGGATGAAGAGAGAATGGGAGGGAGAGAGAAAGAGGGAGGAGATTAATAAGCAGAACATTTTCTACACCACTAACTATAAGGTGACATTGCCTTTGTGTGTGTGTGCGTGTGTGTGTGTGTGTGTGTGTGTGTCCCTCACCACCTCTTTCCACCAATCTCACTCTTTCCCTCTTTCTCTCTCTCCCCCTCCCTCTCCCTCTCTCTCTCCCTCCCTCCCTCCCTCTCTCCCTTGATTGTCCTCGTCGGTAATTGTGGTCATCATCTCAAAAGCGGTTGCAGCCAGCATGGAGCTAAATTAGCCAGACTCATTTGCCGCCAATGGGCCCTCACACACTCAATATGCTGCCCTGTTTCAGCCTGTTAGGCCGCCCGACACACAAACACACGCGTGCACACACACACACACACACACACACACACACACACAGACACACACACACACACACACACACACACACACACACACACACAGAGACACACACATACACACATGCACACACACATGCACACACACAGACACACAGACACACAGACACACAGACACACACACGCACACGCACACGCACACGCACACACACAGACACACACACAATTCCACCTACACACAAACACACACATGTATTAACGCAAAGATTAACAACCATACATGTACTTGTTCACATGTTCAAGATATGTGTTTGCAGATGAGAAAACACACCTGTTGACACAACCACGCTGATGCAGTGCGTGCGCACACACACACACACACACGCACACACACACACGCACACACACACACACTTTCTCTCCTGATTGTCAGTTCGCACTGACCAACTTAGCAAAACAGCCGCATACTCTACATTCATCTTGCACACTCATAAACACACACACACACACACACACAGACACACACACACACACACACACACACACACACACACACACACACACACAGACACACACACACACACACCACTAAAGTCACAAATCTCAGAAAACCACATCACTTTGAGCCGGTGGAGGAATGTTCCGTATATAGAGCAGTGTGTTAACTGCTCGTTCTGCCTCCCGTAAGCCTGTTCATGTGACGTTTATTCTTGGGCTTTATCTTGTGACACGTGGCGTTAGCGACGACTTCTTGGCCACATGTGTGAGAGTGGGGGAGCCGATAATATGTCAGCTAATAACTCACCCCCCCCCCCCCCCACACACACACACACACACACATACACACACACACACACATACACACACACACACACCCCTCCGAACGCCGGCAAAGTCTAGACTTCCCTTTTAAGCCAAACAAGCACTTAGAATCTCGTATATCACATTACTTTAAACTAGCACATCATTTTTTAACAAGTTCTTCGTACATTCACACCCAGGGTCAACACACACCCATTAATGCGCATTGAGGGGGCTCTTAGTTTGGGAAACAGGCTCACTTCTGTTCATTTCGGTCTAATCTGTCGGTAAGTGTTAGCCATCCCTTAGGTGTTTTCCAATCCATAAACACTATTACTTGATTATTCCCATAGAGATCTCAGGGAGAAAAGGTTTCGACTTCATTATGTGTTGTGTGTATGTCACAGTGTTGGGAGGCACACACACACACACACACACACACACACACACACTGGGGCCTCAGCACAGACAAAACAGCGACGGAAGACAAGAGGAGTGTGAGAGGGGCTTATCATGAAAGCGTTCTCATTTCTTTAACAGCACAATGTAATTGGACAGCCCTGTGTGGTCGTGTGGCAGTGGTCCAGCTGGTCAGGGCAGGTGTCATGTAGTAGGCCAGAGTGGGATCCAGCACTTTCTTATCTCACTGTTTCTCTCTCCCTCTCCCACTTTAGACTGTATGTCTACTCTCTCTCTCTCTCTCTCTCTCTCTCTCTCTCTCTCTCTCTCTCTCTCTCTCTCTCTTTCTCTCTCTCTCTATCTCTTTCTCTCTCTCTATATATATCTCTTTATATATACAGCTGCTACAGATGTCTCTGAGAGCTATCAAACAAAGTTTCATTGTATAACTACAATGACAATGAAGTCTTATACCTCCTTCTCTCTCTCTCCATCCTTTTCTGTCTGTCTCTCTATCCTCCTTTCCTGTCTCTCTATCCTCTGTGCAGCTATCTATCCATCATCACCCCATTCCTCTATTCCTTTGTCTCTCATCTTCTCCTTCATTCATGGACGCTGTTGTCCCTTCAGGATCACACACACACACACACACACACACACACACACACACACACACACACACACACACACACACACACACACACACACACACACACACACACACACACACACACACACACACACACACACACACACACACACATACACCCTCCCCCTCTACGTGATTTTCCAGTTCTCACGTTCCATCTCTTTCTTTCCTTTTTTCTCTTTCTCTCTCTCTCTCTCTCTCTCTCCATCACTCTGTCACTTCATTCACTTCACCGCTGTCTCCTGTTTTGTCCTCCTTTCTCGCACACAATCACTCACTCTCTTTCTCTCTCTCAAGGGCGGGTCGTCTGAGAGGTTAACAGACACCCAAACATAGAAAGACAAATGTCTTCAGTTGGACAGTGAGATGGTGTTTGTTTCCCTCAACTGCAATCGTTTGTAGACACACAAGACTTTTTTTTAGGTTATCCAGTCTGTTTTTTATAGCCCCAATCACAGCATTGAAATAGCACTTTGAAGAGTGCTATTTAATGATGTTTTATTATTTGCTGAAAGCGAGAGTGAGAGAGAAACAGAGAACTCTGAGAAACAGATACCTCTGTAACTCTGTTTCCAAAACATGAGGGATGCATTGTAAAATAAATATAAAAACGTGATGCTATGATTTGCAACTTCTAAGCCCCGGTTAATGTGGAGTAGTGCAGAGTCAACATGTCAGTTGTTGATACAGGAATATGTTTGTTGTTTTTGGAAAATATATAAAGCAAGATGTCACAAAAGTTAGGACAGGGGCATGTTTACAACTGTGTATCTTCACTCCCTCTTTTAACAAGAGGCCGTAGATGTCCCATCCTTGCCCAATATAGGACTTCAGATGCTCAGCAGTCTGGTTGTCTTCTTCATCTTGTGTTCCTCTCCATGACGCACAGCATGTGTCAGCTCTGGACTGTATTTGAGCCATTTTAACACCTGGACTCGTCTTCTATGGAGCCAGACGGTTGTGGGTTGTGCAGAATGCAGTCTGGGATTGTTTTCCTGAAATATACGGATGTCTGTATACACTGTGTTAAAGCAACACTAAAGCACTTTTGCTCTGTTGCGCGCATGCTATTTGTTTATCCAGCAAATAACGATGTCCATAGACAAGGTAGAGTGTGTTGCATGATTTTATGAAAGTATGATGTATTGCGACATCGAAGCAAGTCAAATGTGTAGTGTCTTATGTCTCATTCCATCAAACTACAGAACCGCTACCCGATGTGGTAAAATGACACACTGTAGTGTGCGGTTGCAATCGATATGAGGGCCACGAAGCAAATGCAGAAGTGCTGTTCACCCTATTACGAGTTGATGAACCACTGACCTGATGTTGGCCACTATTTTAAGGTACAAAAATGTAAAATGTCTTTAGTGTTGCTTTAATTCCGCCTTTCCAGAAGTGTGAGCTACTGTATAGTACACATGATATATCAGATTCAGTGCTCCCCCATACCATCAAAGACACCGTACTGCCATTTGGACTGTGCACTAAAAACAAGGTGTGATTTCTAAAACGAAGTATTACAAATTATGATTGGTGTAACCATAGAGCAGTTTTCCATGGTCATCTGGGCCTGTTATCTGGGCCCGAGCTCATTTGGATGGACTGAGGTCAATTCATGATATTTATAGATAACTAGTTAGTTATTGATAACTACAAATAACAAGTTTGTTATTTGGTAGTTATTAGTTAATTCTGAATATTCATCCTTTTGTTGGGCCAACTTTTTTGAGACGTTTTGCTAGTTGTCTTTGAAAGTGGTGTGTGTGTGTGTGTGTGTGTGTGTGTGTGTGTGTGTGTGTGTGTGTGTGTGTGTGTGTGTGGTGAATTAAGAGGATGGTGAATTAGACATGGAGAGGCAGAGCATGGACAGTGCTTATGTACAATAAGTGTTTAAAAAGTGTGTGTGCACTTGTCCTCTGAAGGCACATAGGTGTGTGTAATGGTCATTTGTGTATGTTGTTAGATGTGTATGGCAGTGCTGCATGGTGTGAATGTGTGTGTGTGTCTGTGTGTGTGTGTGTGTGTGTGTGTGTGTGTGTGTGTGTATGTGTGTGTGTGTGTGTGTGTGTCTGCGTCATACATGCATGATGTGTGTGTGTGTGGGGGGGGGGGTCAGGACAGGGGTGCTGCGTGTTGTCTTTGGCGTGATACATCTGCAGCAACACGACCCCACACCACAGACAGCCCGCCAGCACTGAAACCACATTCCCATCCCAGTGGCTTCAATTACACACACACACACACACACACACATGCACACAGACACACAGACACACACACACACACACACACACACACACACACAGACAAATACAGACAGACATGCACACACACACGTATACACACACACCCACACACATACACGCAGGTTGTGCAGTGCATCCTTTAACACTCAGCAGTTTTCCATCGCTACAGCTCTCCTATCTTCTGCACTCTATCCATCTTCTCTGAGCTCGCTCTTCTCTGTGGGCAGCTGGGATAACACACACACACACACACACACACACACACACACACACACACACACACACACAGCTCTCCTATCTTCTGCACTCTATCCATCTTCTCTGTGGGCTGCTGGGATAACACACAGTGACATTTAAATGAAGTGGCTTTTGCTAGAACACACTCAGACTGTAATTAATCCACAACATCTAGCATACTTTGCATATTGATGTGTTGTTAAGTCAGACATCATGAGACCAACAGCTTTTTTTGTGAAAGGATGTTTACTAGCGCAGCCAGGCGGTTTTTGCAACTTGTAAACTTTGTCATCATCACCTCCGCGAGGATAAAACAAAATCGCTATAAACTTTAACAGAGTAGGCTAATTGCTGCTGCTGTGCAGCCACATGATATATTCGACGGTAACGTCCAGGTTTCTGCAGAAAAAAGGATTTGATTAGGTTGAGGCAACAAGTGAGTAGTAAGATGACAATTTTCTTAAAGGCTACTCAGAATAGCGGAAAACATCGTTTATTTTACTGTCTTTGGAGAAAAACAAGTGAGTCTGAAAGCCATTAGACCCAGAAAGAGAATGATCTTCTCATTATTGCATCATGACTTGAAACATGTATGGTGCTAAGGGTGCGAGGGGTTTAGGTTTAGGGTTATGGTCAGTGATAGGATTATTTACACTTTACTTACTGTAATTGGCGCGATGTGGAATATAATGTTTCTGTTTTTATGGTGAACATTTTATATATTGTGCTTAAAGGCATCCCATGTAAGATGTTTAACCTTTTATAACAGCTTTGAAGTCGTTTTGAGGGGTGAACTAGCTTGAAATAGGGAGAATGGCTCAACTTCCCATCATCAGAAAACCAGCCTTCCATCTTCACTTTCCCATGACCAGAGAATGGAAATTAAAAAAATGACTTTACAGCAGTTTGCAACAGCCTACTATTTGTGTGAAATTGTGTCACATTACCTTGTCAGTGGAGACAGCTCTTTGGTGTTTATCTTTGCCAGCTTGTAAACAAATCCACATGTACCGTGGCCAGGGGTGATACACGGCACTAGTGGTATTTTCCATCATTTCACAGCTATTAGCTGCGGCTTGTCAATTGATTTAGCCAAATTTCTTCAGCTATGAGGTTAATACACGGGGGACAGTTAATATGGTTTCAATATGGTTTTGTTTATTTTTTAACTTGAACAAAACACTGTCCTGCGGCTTATGCACAATGCGGCTAATACACAGGAAATGACTGTACTACAAATACTGCTGTGCTGGATTTGGCTTAACTTTAAGTTCGCATGTGTAAAGGAAGGGCCTTTCATTTTTGAAAGTTATGAAATGAGATGCAGACTTATGCAATGTTGGCTCTGTCAGTGGAAGGAAGACGGCGAAAAGCCAACGACAGTGTAATGGGCCTGAGTCCCAGGAGGCACACACACACACACACACACACACACACACACACACACGCACACACACACATATGGATGAAGGCAGCATCTCCCAGTAGTGTGCTTTGATTTATGCAGAAATAAAAGGATCTAAAGCAAATAGCAGCACTGTTCTTTATGGCCCGTGCAGCGTTGGGAACCAATAACACATGAGTGCTGCTGCGTTCAACATGCACAGTGATGCTGCGTTCAACATGCACAGTGATGCTGCGTTCATGCCAATGAGAAGCAAGAACCGTGAAAGAATGGGGGATATGACCCAGTGAACCAAGAATGGGGAGAGTGCTGTGTAGTGTGTGCCGTGTGTGTGTGTGTGCTGTAGCATAAACACAAGCGAGCACACACATGCGTAACACACACACACACACACACACACACACACACACACACACACACACACACACACACAAGTACATGTGTATGTGTACGTGTAGGTGTACGTACATACTCACTTACACACACACACACACACACACACACACACACACACACACACACACACACCTAATTATATACATTACATAGCCCCTCACTCAGCAACACATGCACATAAACACATTCACAAACGCAAACACACATGCATGCACACACAATCCTTAAAAAAATGCACACACACTCCCCTTCTCTGTCCCCCATTACACAGGCAAAACCCACCCATGCCTGGAACAGCACGCATCGCAGGCCTCCTGCAGTAGCGTGAGACTGTGAACACTGTGAACACTGTGAACACGCTCTCTCACTGTACGCAAGCATCCACAAACAGTGTGAACAGAGAGGCACTAGAATGAGGCTCTCCTCCCCTGCACAACTAATCCATCCATGCATACACACATGCACACACACACACACACACACACACACACACACACACACACACACACACACACACACACACACACACACACATACATACATAACCACTGAGCACTGAGCAGTCACACTTGTGCCATTCTGTTTCTCCCTGCAGAGAGTGTGTGTGTGTGTGTGTGTGTGTGTGCATGTGTGTGTGTGTGTGTGTGAGAGAGAGAGAGAGAGAGAGAGAGAGAGAGAGAGAGAGAGAGAGTAAGAATGAGAGTGTAAGTGTATGTGTGCGTTGGTATCTCTGGCATGCATGCGTGGCGTGCCGGAACTTGGACATGGTTGGATAGCTATCTGTTAAAGTGAAGCCTGACGGCAGAGTGAGTGGCGCGGAGAGAGGAAGTGTAGGGAGGCCTGATCGATCATAGAGCATCACGTAGAGGAAAGGCTCCTACAGGCTCAGATGCAGATTTAGATTCAAAGTGCTTTATTGGCATGACCAGGGGTACTCATATTGCCAAAGCAGGCAGAACAGAAAATGGTACAATAGCATTAGTACAAATATCATAAAATAAATAAATTATGTGCGTGTGTGTGTGTGTGTGTGTGTGTGTGTGCATGCACCCACGTCCGCGTGCCTGTGCCTATGTCCGTGTGCATGCACGTATGTCTTGATAGGTCACCATTTAACTTTGTTCTGAAGAAACGATACACAGTTACAGGAAACGGATTACTTTTGCCTTCAGAGCTCTATCTAAGGAACGCAATCACTTAGCCTATTTGCCGTTTACCCCAGAGTTATAAAAGGATAGTGTATATACCATTCATATACCACCAATAGTGTAGCTTGGCATAATTCATTAGAAGTAGGTTTGACCAGTTAGCCTGTAACTTGCCTATAGCTAAAAGGGGGCTATACGCTAACTGGTATCACCGATGAATGTTCAATAGGCACCGATAAAGGACAATGGACTACAGCGGTTCTCAAACTGACTTGCTGTTGTGGTACTCTGGGAGTCTCCAAGTGTTAAATTTCATGAAGACAAAATAATCACTTTAAATGATATAAAAATAGAGATAAAGAAAAAATGTCGAAGTTAAACTAGTTGTTATCTTTACTCTAGTGAGAGTGAATAACTTGTTTGTCTACCATCTAAACTAACATATGCCATGTCTCTCTTTCATTTGTCTCTCAATAATTCACTCTTTCACCCCTCCTCTCTCTCTCTCTCTCTCTCTCTCTCTCTCTCTCTCTCTCTCTCTCTCCCCCATCTCTCTCTCTCTCTCTCTCTCTCTCTCTCTCTCTCTCTCCCCCATCTCTCTCTCCCCCTGTCTCTCAGATCTTACAGGTGAATCTAGTAATGTCCGTCCTGCTGTACGTGATGTTCCTCGCGTACCTCTATGGTATCCAGGCGTCATCCATGGACAGGCAGCGGCCGACGCCGGACCCCATCAACTCCCTCATCATCAAGCTCCTGCAGGCCGACATCAGCCGGACCCGACCCAGGACGCCGCAGGAGAGGCAGGGGGAGTCCGCGCAGCGGGCGGCCCAGCGCGTGCCACCTCCCTCAGGCATGGTCCCGGCCGCGGCCCCCTTGGGCTCCAGGGACGGAGGCTCGCCGGCGCAGCAGCGGAGCTCGGGGCACCAGGCGGCGACGGACATTTCCCTGGAGCTCCTGCAGCAGCACAAGCGCTACAACTCCCCGCGCGTGCTGCTGAGCGACCGGCCGCCCATGCAGCCCCCGCCGCTGTACCTCATGGACGACTTTGTGAGCTCGGTCGACGGCGGCAGCGGGAACAAGACGCGGAAGAAGCGCTACGCCGAGCACAAGAGCTACCGCGGCGAGTACTCGGTCTGCGACAGCGAGAGCCAGTGGGTCACGGACAAGATCAACGCCGTGGATATCCGCGGCAACAAGGTGACCGTGCTGGGGGTCATCCCGAGCGCGGGCCGGCCGGACGTCAAGCAGTACTTCTACGAGACCAAGTGTCGGAACTCCAAGCCCTTCAAGAACGGCTGCCGGGGCATCGACGACAAGCACTGGAACTCGCAGTGCAAGACCACGCAGACGTACGTGCGCGCGCTCACCCAGGACAAGGTGACGGTGGGCTGGCGCTGGATAAGGATAGACACCTCGTGTGTGTGCGCGCTCTCACGCAAACGCCGCAGGACGTAAAAAACAAGCAAACAAACAAACAAACAAAACATGTGCGTGTGTGGGTGTACAACAGAGCACAAACTTACAGTACACACACACACACAAACAGACACACACACACACACACACACACACACACACACACACACACACACACACACACATACACACACACACACACATACACAGGACTATACGCTCAGCTATACAACCACTCGGGGTTCTGAAGTGAAGTTCATGGGGTGGGGAAAGAGAGGGAGGGGAGGGAGGGTGAAAATATATAAATATACACTGTAAATATATAAATATAAATTATTATTTAAGTTATATTAAAAAAAAACGCATGTAGTTTTTACATGTCTATATATTATGTATAAGTATATTTGTGTTATTTATTGAAGTCTTCAGCAAAGGAAAATCTTGTAAAGAAACTTGTACTCCTCCGAGACACATGCAATGCAAAGAGCATTACATGGTCAGACTATGTGCCTTGCTCAGACGCCCGAACTCCTACCATGCATTGTCAGACAAATAACCCGGACAATGGGATCAGTTGCAATGGGGGTCATGTCCATCCAAGCTACATTTTCAGCAGTATTGTAACGTTCAAACACTCTGTGGTAATATAACAGTGGCATCAAGAATATTGTCATCTTTGCTCTATTCCTGTTTATTTTTCTTTTTTTCAAGCAAAATAATGACTCAAATATTAATGTTATGTGTATATACATTATATAGAGATATATAACTAAAAAATGCATGGAATTCCTGAGAGATACGTATATATTTTTAAATAAGTGATGACTCATTGATCATTAGTGCACAGTGCATGTTGGTATTCATGTCTCCTTGCTATGGAATCAGCACACAGTTAATGTACAGATTGGACTGGTTCAACAGAAACCTCTGCCTACCACATCACTGGAGTCATGTTGCCAGTCTCAGATACTAAGAGGAGTGTTTCAATCATAATGTGCACTGACTCATAGGTCAGAGTGCAATCAGGTCCTTAATGGTGCGTATAAAGACAAAATAACTGTCCAGATGAATCAATATGCACCAGACCACAATACTTCTCCTCCTTGTGGGCTGACGATGTGCGTAATTTTAATGTACTGACTTGCATCAATGGCCGAAGGCAACAAAACAGACATGAAAACATTCACAGCTGGTGCTACGCTAACATTCCCTAGCTTCCATCTCCTCCTTTAAGCACCAGTGTTGGTATTTAGTTCGTCATACACACACACATGCCCTCAGGCATCACCCCTACACAGGTGAAGAATATCCTCCACCCCGCCCAACCCCACCCCCACCCCCATTCAACCTATCACAGGTTAGAGAAGGTAGAGCCTCTCAAGGCCAACATTTGGACAAACAACACAGCAAACAATCTTGTGGCAGGAAGACTGAGAAAGCATATTTTAAACATTCGTTTGAATTATATATGAGGTGTGTACAAACACAGAGTTACTCATCTGAGCTAATGTTGTTAGCCCTGAAGGCTGAACTAAGCTAACAGGGTTAGATGCTAAACAGGTTCGCGTAGTTGGAACTGAATTGTTTTTGAGGGGGGAAAGAGAGAGAGAGAGAGAGAGAGAGAGAGAGAGACACACACACACACAGACTAAAAGACAGTGCAAATGTTGCTGTGGTTAATGACACTGTGGTCTTACCGAGGGGAAAAGCTGCCTTAAGAAGATGTTCATTCGTGCAGAGCTAGGATTTGCGCAG
>NC_085010.1:9944883-9950140 GCF_963854185.1 Sardina pilchardus | reverse complement strand
CGCCGTAAAAATATGACGTGTGAGGTTTTTATGATGCACGGACCATTGAACGGAAATAATTGACGGAAAGTGAGAGTGAGCATGTGGTGGCGCGCGTGACGGCTGCAGACCGAGGACACACACACACTCACACACACACACACACACACGTGCATGCACACACACACGTACATGCACACACACACACACACACACACACACACACACACACACACACACACACAACACACATAATACACACATGCATGCAAGCGCGCACACACACACACACACACACACACACACACACACACACACACATACATACATACACATACACACACGTGCATGCACACACACACACACACACACACACACACACACACACACACACACACACACACACACACACACACACACACACACACACACACACACACACACATACACACACATGCATGCAAGCACACACACTCAAACACACACACAGCCAACAATGTAGCACATTGACACTCCTAAGTCCCACAACTGGCTTTGATGTGGTAAAGACATCATAAGACATTTTCAGATAGTGTGGCTCATAGCCTTGCAAAGAATGAGCAATTCAGTATTGCTTGCAGAGTTTAGACCTTATTGACCTCCCAGCATTACTGCAAGTTCATGAGGACAACTGTCACTGCCAACAATGAATTACGGAATCATGAACATCCTCCAAATATGTTTCTCTCTGAGCAAACATGAGCATTTCATTAAATCTGTCAAACAAGCTAAATAAAGACTTTGCATTTCTCTGTGTGCACACCAAACCCCCCCTCCAGCCTGTGCTGGTAGGGAACTTAAATGTCAGAAATCCCCAGTCAAGCCTGTGTGCAGCTATAGCCTGGTTTGTTGTTCAACATCATTCATCATCCACAGCAAATCATCCAAATCGATTTCCCTCTGCAAATCTTGTGATTATATGAGTCATTTATTTGCGTTCACAGACACAAACACACAGACACGCATGCACACACACACACTCACACACACTCTCTCTCACACACACACACACACACACACACACACACACACACACACACACACACACACACACGCAGAGGAAGCAGTTTACATTTCTATGTATGCTTGAGTTACTGTTTTTCAGTTTCAATTCCCCCTGACATCAGTGTGAGCCTGTAATAAGTACCCTTACACAAACAGATGATTCAAGACACACATGTGAGCACACACACACACACACACACACACACACACACACACACACACACACACACACACACATATATACACACACACACACACACACACACACACACACACACACACTTACAGCTTATACAAATAGATGATTGAAGCTCCGGTCTGCAAACTCTTTGTTCCTGTAGCTCTCAGTACACCAAGGAAGTGGAGCATTAGATGTCTTTGAATCAATAGACTCAATACTCCCCCTGAGACCTGCAATTCAGAGGGACTTTCTGTGGGCCTACTGTAACACTAGCGGTTCGTCACCGACATTTTAGGGTGGAGAGCCAACCTTGCACCCCAGAAAGATGTGTAGCCTTGTGATTTGGGTTTCTGGTTCGAGGCTGTCGTTTCCCAATCTTGGGGTCAGGACCCCATAAAGGGTCCCCTGGAATTCAAATGGGGTCGGCTGAGATATTGGGTATCTTACAATTGACCCGCACATTGCATAGATATTAAATATGAAAACCTTCATGTTATCTAAGTTAAGGAACTAATTGGATCTTTCATAACAATGAAGCTGTGTAACCTAAAAATAAACGTAGACATCTTGAATGAGATCATCATGTGTAATAATGCTTGATTGCTTCAAAGGAGCAAAACAACTTTGCTACTTTTATTGCTTCAAAGGAGCAAACAACCAGTCCAGTTCGTCAAACAAACAAATTAGCTTGCTGGAACATTCGGGGGAAATACTGCTCTCAACTGGATGATACTAGAGATGAGATGCACTCTCTCTCATGTTGTGAATGATTGGGGTCACCAACAGTTTGTGACATCATCAATAGGGTCACCTGCCAGAAAAAAAGGTTGGGAACCCCTGTTTTGCTTCCTCCAGCCTCAGAGAGGGACAGAGTAAGACTCTTCACGCCAGGCTACAGTTACATTTACATTCATTTAGGGGTAGCTTTTATCCAAAGCGACTCGACTTACTGTATGTACAGTATGTGAATTATCTTATGAGGGCCATTGTCTCTGGAGCAACTCAAGGGCACAACAGTGAAAGTCAGGTATTTTTCAGGCTACTGCATGCTCCTTAGCCCCGATGCTAAATCTCTAAACCTAAACCTCAAAAAAACGCTTCACTTCACTTTTAAGAAGTTTCTCATTCCACCGACTGTGGATGACTATCTCTTGTCCCCTTGGAATGTCCTATCTGCATGCTGAGAACTTCTGAGATATTGAGCTTCAAAATTTTAGAACAAGCCTCTTTAGATATCATGTTGCTCACAACTTTATGTCAATAACTCAGTTTTGAGAAAAAATATCAGATGGAAGTTGGAACCTCATAATTCTAAGGGGACTGATGCCAAGGCCTGCTCTGAAAAGCAACAACCCCACGTGTGTACCCAGATAGCAATTTCCTTTGGGCCGGATCCGCATGAAAGCCTTTAGATCCGTATGTAGCGGACCTACGGTATCTGACTGTGGGCCAGATGTGGCCCACACACAATAAGCGGACCCGTATTGCAGATCCGTACAACACAGAATAAGCGGACCCGTGTCACACACAATAAACGGAACCATATTGCAGATCCGTACCACACACAAGAAGTGGACCCGTACCACACACAAGAGGCGGACCCGTATTGCAGATCCGTACAACACAGAATAAGAGGACCCGTGCCACACACACACAATAAAAGGACCCGTATTGCAGATCCGTACCACACACAAGAGGCAGACCCGTATTCATGGGTTTCATCAGGTCCCTTAGCACAGGTGTATCCATCACCATGCAGTCTGCATTGATAATCAAGATGCAGTAGCGTAGCGTAGTTGCGCAAGGCCCCGGTGCAAGTCTGGCGCTGGACCCCCCCCCCCCCATCTCAAGACACACACCGACCGACCACAGAGGGAAAGAACGCACGCACGGTCATTATTACATGGACAGCGACTATTTGCGTAACTTGCACACAGCCTACGATCAAAAACAGAATGCATACAAATTCATTCAACTGAACACACCACGTTCCCTTGCAGCACAACAATGGCCTCATCAAAGAACACACTGAGGACGGCTTGACGCCGAAACGCGTTTGTTTTATAGGCATGGTGCTACAATAAAGTATAAGATAATTAGCTAGTGAGTGCGGTTCTTTTGCACATTGGAATACGATATTTAACTCGCACCCGAAGAAGGAGATATCTTGGAGTTTGAGCGCGCCTCTCTCTGCAAACTCATCAAAGAACAAACAGACACATAAATTATGGCAGCGGCCATTTAACTAACCTGTTCGCCGATCAGTTGCCGTATAAGCAAAAACCCTTAAATTCACCCATCAGAAGTGTAGGCCTACTTTACGTGTCTTCTGCTCAGCAAACTCGTTCACTATTGTGGTGAAATCCAATTTCCTCGCCCTGTCATTTTCGATGGAGAGTATGGCCAATCCACTCAGTCGCTCCTGACCCATGGCACTCCTCAGATTTGTCTTTATTAATTTGCTGACTTTCCACGACTTTAGTAAGAGTAGTAGCCTATACCTGTTTACATTTGCTAGCATGTGCAGCAGCCTATGATCAGAGATGACGTAAAAATGTTATGACTGGACAAGCAGATTTCCCAGCAGGCCATGTTACAACATCGTGTAAGTTGACGATAAAATAATCATTAATGGTATTAGTTTTATTGATTAATTTTGATTCTAACATTGAAATGTCAATAGTAAAATCAAAATGATATGGAAAGTAGGAGAAAATACAAGAATTGGGGAATGGATAGGTGCCACCATGAGACCAAGTCGTAGGAGATAGTGAAGGATTTAAATAGCAATCAGTTCGCCTCTTTGGGTATATAGGAAGAGACGGCGTCATTGATGACAATAGTTGACTTTATGTCGCAAATTTAGGAGACGCGGGGCAAATTTCGAAACTTGAAGGGCCCTGCAAAGCTCAGGGGCCCCGGTGCGTTGCACCGGCTGCACCGTCGCACGCTACGCCCCTGTCAAGGTGCTTCATTTTATACACCTGTGGAAAGGGACCTGATGAAACCCATGAATTGCAGATCCGTATACCACACACCAGAGCGGTAGATAAAACAGAGTGGCGACACTCCCATAGACCTCCGTAGGAAAAAATGGCAGTGCTTTTTCCAGGCTATTTCCTCGTTATGGGACTTTTGGAACTATTTACAGCCAATCTCTTGGTCAGTAGTTAATGAGTTAAATTATTACACCTTCCAGCATCTAGAAGTAGCTACATCCCACCCTCCTGGAATTCAGCCATTCAGCGCAGGTTTTTTGGAACTTTTGATCGCGTGGCGGCGACATCAAAGCGTGTCGCAACTCTCTCTGCTCTCTCTATGGCTCTGCCACACACAAGAAGCAGACCCGTACCACACACAATAAGCGGACCCGTATTGCAGATCCGTACGACAGACAAGAAGCGGACCGGTACGGGTTCGCTTACTGTGTGTGGTACGGATCTGCAATACAGTTCCGCCTCTTATGTGTGGTACGGGTCCGCTTATAGGGCTCGGGATCATGACGTGAAAACTTTGCGGGCACAGCACAGCTAATACTATATTTCTGCTTCTTGTCTTCTGCATCTGAATGAATGGACATCACGTTCAGTGCGCTACCAACATGGCGGCAATATTCCTAGAATGCAAGTCGTGTGCCCGAGCCCTATTGTGTGTGGTACGGATCTGCAATGCGGTTCCGCCTCTTATGTGTGGTACGGGTCCGCTTCTTGTGTGTGGTACGGATCTGCAATGCAGGTCCCATATCACATATGACTTTAAGCAGACATTCACATCCCCAACTGGTCACCACTATAAAGAACTTTGCAGAAGAATTAAGGATGCTTATCACAATTTTATGACTTTATAAACCTCATGGTTTAGATATAAAATATAACCTAGACATTCTCTGATAACTTTAATTATATTTTGTGTAGGCCTACTTTGTTTGCTTGTTTGTTTGCTTTGTTTGCTTCCCAGCATGCATTGCAAATATTAGTTTTGAATTTTGAAACAATGTGTTTGGGATATTTTAGCTTATAGGCTAACCTACTCCACTGATGGTTTGAACAACAA
>NC_085010.1:9899883-9927383 GCF_963854185.1 Sardina pilchardus | reverse complement strand
GCCTGTGCTGGTAGCGGTGCTTTAGCTGAGCAGACGACAACTCAAGCCTCTTTACACTCCTTACCTCTTTACGAGTGTCTATATCTAAAACACACGGGTTAAAGGGTCACCTCCTTTCACTCTCTCTGTCTCTCCTTGTCACCTGTCTGTGTGTGAGTCCTTTATAGAGCCCCTCAGTGAGAATAGAACCACATGTGTGTGTGTGTGTGTGTGTGCGTTAGTGTGTGTGTGTGTGTGTGTGTGTGTGTGTGTGTGTGTGTGTGTGCGTGTGTGTGTGTGAGTCCTTTACAGAGCCCCCGAGTGAGAATATCAACGCGATGTTGAGCTCGCTGGCTCTGTGTTGGTGTCGGCGCTTTGGTGGGGTGGATCCACTCGGATCAGTATCAGTGGCACTGAGGACAAACCAGCCCTTAGGCTCAGCCAGGTGGATCGCTTACACACACGTGTGTGTGCGTTTGTGCGTGTGTGTGTGCGTGTGTGTGCGTGTGTGTGTTTGGGTGGGTCCCCCAGTGCTCTGTAGTGAAGTTTTTTTTTCCTCTTTCTCTTTCGGGTGTTAAAAAAACTGCTTGGCAATTCTCTGCCTACCCCACCAAAGACACACACACACACATACACATACACACACACACACACACATACACACACACACACACACACACACATACACACACCTGAACCTTCTGAAGCACCCCCACCCCGCCCTTCTCTCATCTTTTGTTTACGATATCCTTTATCTTTCTCATTTTCTCCTTTTTGTGTCACACCTGACTGACATGATTCGGCTTTCAATGGATGGGCACTGTGATGTGGTTTTGGGAGTGTATCTCAGTGTGTACGTGTGTTTGTGGCTTTGGAAGAGTATCTATCTGTGTGTGTGTGTATGTGTGTGTGTGTGTGTGTGTGTGTGTGTGTGTGTGTGTGTGACCATTTTGTCATCCCAGATCAAGCGAATCGAGAGAATAATCAAAGAAGGGGGCCAGAAAGGTTCAAAAGAGACATATGAATGAAAAGAGAGACAGGAAGATCAAGGGAAAAAGACAGTGAAAGAAATGAGAGAGAGAGAGAGAGAGAGAGAGAGCATGTAGTTGGCTGTGAAATCAGAGAAAAAGAGAGAGGAGAGAGAGAGGAAGATAAAAATGGAGAGAGAAGGAGAGAAAAAGAGAGAGAGATTGAGGGAGAAAGAGAGGGAGAGAGAGAACAAGAGCATGTTTATGTAGTTGGCTGCGAAATGAGAGAGAGAGTAAAACATAGAAAGAGAGAGAGAGAGAGAGAGAGAGAGAGCGTGCCGTGCGTATCCCACTGTGCCAGTGGGTCGCTGTTAAAAGTGAGAGATGATGATGATGGATGCCGAGGGGTCGTGTTGCAGCGCGTCTGCTCTCCACTCCTCTCCTCTGCATCCCTCAGGGCTGCTCCCATCATGCAGTGTGGTGAGCATATACTGTACAGTGTGCCCATATACAGTAGTCCCTTTCTAGAGAGTTCCATTATCAGCGTCATAGGTGTTGTGGTCACACAAGAGGTGCGTTCAAATTTGGCAAACAGTGGCAAATGTTCGTGGGGAGCATGTTTTCTTTGAACAGTTACAGTACATTTGAACGATTTGGTGCTAGCATTCCATTCTAACGGTAATTGCAGTTGCCTTCTTCGTCAAACTCACGTCCAGTTCCACTGTATGGTCAGCAGTGTGGGCTTTGCTAGTGGGCTTTGCTCCGTTAAAAACAATGGTTATAATTTTATTCTTCTTGCATCACGCTGCGTATATGTCTGGCGGGCGCCGGCTTTAACAGTCACTGTCACCTGCTTCCAGTGTATGCCAAGCTGAGTTAACGGGTTAACTTCCAGACAGGGTTATTGCTCACTCAGAGAAGAGAAGGATATGTGTCTTCATATCTAACTCTAGGGTGGACAACAGATAATCCCATTTTCCCCCCAAAAGTTGGTGTGTTCCTTCAACCGAGTTGTTATTTTGATGAGATTGCTGCTTAGAAGTGTTGTCAAAAGGCAGTCCAGTGTGTAATCTTCACTTGACGTATGGCAGCCTACGCGGAATGCATGGCTAAATTGTATCTTCCAACATTCTTTAACAATGTTAGGCAATTGTTCTCAATTGGTTCTGGAATCTGAGTAAATTCTTCCGTCACTGAATTCTTTTGCTGACAGTCCTTACAAAGGCACTCGAATGTATGCTGTAGGCCTGTAGCGATAAATCGCATATCCAGACAAGTTTGGGTTGCTCCCATTCTTTTCGTCATTGTCTCATTGACCATCTTGAAAAGGGTGCCTTGGGTCACTGACTTGATTGGCGGAAACAAACCCATGTTCTGATAAGGCCCTTGACCTTTCCAATAAGTGACGCGCCAGAACTGGTGTACAGCCTTAGTTCTGCTCATGAGGACTTGAGTGGCTTGACGAGACGTCCAGTGAAGTTAGTCTCCGTGTCCAGAGGCCACGCAAGGCTTCAACAGAGAGGCCCAACTCCCTTTCCATCTGCTGGACGCTCAGTCATGGACGATAAGAGACGCGCTACATGTCATGTTTTGGACCCAGTTCACAGTTTGTGGTTAAGATGTTGTGTGTCTTAGCGATAAATCTTTCCCCATGCCCCCACGCTGTGGGATCAAGGAGGGAGAGAGAGAGAGAGAGAGAGAGAGAGAGAGAGAGGAAGAAGAGACTTAGCGTTGATCACTTGAGAGAAATCAGGTCATCTGGGGGGTTTCTATGCAGGAATTTGCCACAGGCAAGGCTTATGTAAATGCACACACACACACACACACACACACATACATACACACACACACACACACACTCTCACACACAGGTTTTCCCAATGGTTGCATCTGGACATACTGTGTAGCTAGCACTTGAAGCTATGTGTGGGGCGGAGTGGCAAGGTGGCTGTTGTTCTACCACCTCCGGTTCCCTTTGAGTCGGCAGAGAGACGGTTCTACCACCTCCGGGTTCTCTGGAAGTCACCAGTCAGACGGTTCTGCGTGGCGGAGCACATCTTTCCAGAGTCAACAAACATCAGATGGGAATAGAACTCCGAGAGGCCACGCACGGAGCAGAAATAACGGCCAGTGGGCGGGAGATTAAAGCGCGCGCACACACACACACACACACACACACACACACACACACACAGATCCACATGCCTTCGAGGTGAACTCTGAAGGGTGTCATAGGGGCTCTAGAAGAAGTGAACTCTACAGGTGTCAGATGTGTATAGAAACATGCTGGAGAGAGAGAGAGAGAGAGAGAGAGAGAGAGAGAGAGAGAGAGAGAGAGAGAGAGAGAGAGAGAGAGAGAGAGAGAGAGAGGGGGGGGGGGGGGGGGCAAAAAGAGACTTGAGAACCTCACGCGCACACATACATACTAGTGAGGAGAACAGCAACATGGTGTGTGATCCTGTCAACACTGTGATGTTTTCTTTGTGAAGGTGATTTACCATTTAACAAACACGCACACACAAACACAAACACACACACACACACACACACACACACACACACACACACACACACACACACACACACACACACACACACACAGTAGATGGATTGGGATATTTTTTTTGTGGTGGAGATGATAAACTCAATGTTCCACACACACACAGTTATACAGACACAAAAACACACACACACACACACATTGACGATGATGATGACGACATTAAATTCAATTAATTCAATGAATGAAATGAATTGAGTGTGATGCTGATGATGACTTAATGTTCCACACACACACACACACACACACACACACACACATTGAGTGTGATGCTGAGGATGACTTAATGTTACACACACACACAAACACACACACACACACACGTTGAGTGTGATGCTGAGGATGACTAAATGTTACACACACACACGTTGAGTGTGATACTTAGGATGACTTAATGTTACACACACACACACACACAGGTTGTGTGATGTTGAGGATGACTTAATGTTACACACACACACAGGTTGTGTGATGTTGAGGATGACTTAATGTTACACACACACACACACACACACACACACACACGTTGAGTGTGATGCTGAGGATGACTCAAAGCGGAGCCCCTGAGCAGACGCTGGCCCCTAGAAGGCTGCCTGATGTCAGCGTCCTATTCCTGGAAAGTGTCCTGCACTGCTGGGTAGCAGCACCTAACCTGCTGAAGGAATGCCCACAGGGACACCCAGAGCCAGGCTTGAGTCACTGATCTCCTCCTGAACTCTCTCTCTCTCTCTCCCTACTCTCTCTCACACACACACACACACACACACACACACACTTTGTCTCTCTCAATCGTTCTCTCTCACTATTTATTCATTTGTTGCACACGCGCACGCACCATGCGCACATACACACACACACACACACAAACTCCGACATCCAAAACACACCACAAAATACCGCTTTACAATAAGGGTACATGAATTCTCATGAACTAATGCATGAATTAATGCATGAACTACGCATTAGTTAATCCATTAATCATGAATCATTATGACTTAACATGAATTCACTGATTGTCATTAATGAATTAATACATAAATAACTCATCATCTTAAGCATTAAGTACGGTTAGCACATCATCATGAATCATGATTAATTAAGCATGATCATGATGACTTTTTGTCAGACAAAATTTTGGACATCACTGTCACAGAGAAAAAAGAGAAGTAATTACACATGAATTCATGTTAACTAAATGTCATTATCATGAGTTAATTCATTAACTCATGCATTAATTAAACATGAAAATTTCATTAATAAACATGAATTAATAGTATGTCATTAATGACATCAGGTATGGACAACAAATTCATCTTGAGCATTAGGTACAGTGGGTAAATCATTATGAATAATGATCAATTACACATGATCATGGTGATTTCTAGGTTTTTGAAATGTGCTCCAAGGGGTTATCTTTTCATTAGTTAATCATGTCTGTGGCCCCTCAGATAAAGTGATAAACAGGTTGTGCTTTAAATGCATGAAGTTTGACGTCATGCAAAAATGGTCATTAATTAATGATTAATTACTCATGAGTTCATCATGTTTGTGGCCCCTCACCTAAAGTGGCAAATGGACCCTTCTTTATCACTGACGAAAGAAGTGGATTCTTCGATATTCTCTGAAAATGGTATTAATTAGTTCATGATGAGTTAATGTATAGTTTACTTACCCCTTGGAGCACATTTCAAAAACCTAGAAATCACCATGATCATGTGTAATTGATCATTATTCATAATGATTTACCCACTTTACCTAATGCTCAAGATGAATTTGTTGTCCATACCTGATGTCATTAATGACATACTATTAATTCATGTTTATTATGCATGTTTATGTTTATTATGCATGAGTTAATGAATTAACTTATTATAATTCATGACATTTAGTTAACATGAATTCATGTGCAATTATTTTCTTTTTTCTCCATGATGACCAAAATTTTGTCTGACAAAAAGTCATCATGATCATGCTTAATTAATCATGATTCATGATGATGTGCCAACCGTACTTAACCCTTAGATGCATAAGTGGGGTCAAAAATGACCCCAGAGGTTGTTTTCTTGCAGTATCTTCTTAATTTTACATTTTTTTCATTTAACCTTCCATGTATTCCTCAAATAGGTTGTCTTTGACTTGAAGCCATTTGGATTTGTGTCTAATTGTTATATTTTTAAAGTAATTTAATGTTTTGTATCAGTACCACCGATCCGCATAGGTGGGGTCAAAAATGACCCCAAGCATTTTCTTTGGAATTTCAAAAGTTAACCCTAGGATCTTTTGATTTTTATCAACTGTGGCAGTCAGGTATACATTTACTGTTGATTATCACATCTCATGTCAGCAGTCTCACCATCCTGAAGGCTATTTTTACACAACAACATAAATCTAAGTATCATCATATAATGTGGCGGCCAAGCGTTCATAGCGACGTTGCTTTTTGATCCTTCGATGTCCGCTCTTCCTATCATTGTGAAGCAGAATTCACCAAGCGATATTTACAGAGGGATTTGTTGATATAGCGTTCTTGGCCTGAGTTTTATGACTTTTATGCCTAAAAATAGGGCGAAAATCCATTTTTTAAGCCAATTGGTAGTATTTTCTGATTTACTGGATAACAAAAGAAGATATTCATAATCACCTCAGCAAATGTATTTTTATTTGATATATTAACACTACAAAAAAATAATTTTCAACCTGGCTTTTTCCAATGGTCAGATTCTTCGCATTAAAACAGATATGCAAATTAGCGCATATTTAATTAGACATGGCCTAATTAGCATATTTAAACATAAATACAGAAAACTTGCAATACGTTTTTTTCTCCTATTTATGTGAGTATTCAACTGGTAAAGTTTCATGAAGATATCTCTAAGTTAAAAATGTTACCCTATTCACCTATGTTGAGATAATTTTAGGATGTTTACCTTTTTTGCCTTTCTAAAAGCTGTTTTGTAATAAAATGTTAATTATTTCATGTTGGACATATTGATGTATCACTGTTTATTATTTTTTTGACAAATATATGATAAAAGTCATCATCTTTAACCAAAATGAAAGACATTATTTGAGTTTACAGCAAAAAACGCATGCATTCTAATTGGGGTCATTTTTGACCCCACTCATGGAAGAGTGTAGGTATTGGTAGCCTATGCATCTAAGGGTTAATGCTTAAGATGATGAGTTATTTATGTATTAATTCATTAATGACAATCAGTGAATTCATGTTAAGTCATAATGATTCATGATATATTAATGGATTAACTAATGCGTAATTCACGCACTAATTCATGCATTAGTTCATGAGAATTCATGTACCCTTATTGTAAAGTGTTACCAAAATACCTGCTGTCATTCAGCCTAAGACTCTTTGAGTGCGTATGTGTGTGTGTAGGGTGTGTGTGTGTGTGTGTGTGTTAGTGTAGGCGTTGTTGTCTGTCTGTCACTGGGTACTGAAGCTCACAGGCTGTAATTACAAGCGTTGCTAATTGTTTATTTAGGGAGCCGTTTACTAACTCCAGTGAGAAGCGCTGAGAGTCCTAATTGCAGGCTGAGTGTGCTGTTTGCTCTGCTTTGGCTAGGAGAGGCGTGTGTGTGTGTGTGAGCGTGCCGTTCGCTCTGCTTTGGCTAGGAGAGGCTCGGCCGATGACAGCAGGATTAGGTCACATGTCGTCTCCATGTCAGGGGAGATGTAGCCAGGTACCCTGAGAAAAATACAGACATCATATACACACACACACACACACACACACACACACACACACACACACAGAAAGGGTGTGTAGCAGGCTGAGCAGGCTGGCTTTAGGCAGAAAGAAAAATATCCACCCACTTTTCCAAAGTGTCTCAGTGTTTGACAGAGTGGAGTGGAGTGGAGGACAATGCCGCCTTCCCAGATTTGGGATCAGATCTGGACCTCGGACTGACACGACTTCGGAGGACATGAGGCAGAACATGAGCAGAACCCGACCCCAGAACTAGACTCTTTACGGCATGCTCTAACAATCAGACGGTACTGATGTCACTCATTCATTACTCCTGACCAATCATGTAATGATGTCACTCATTCATTAATTTGTGAAACAGCTGGTCCTGTAGTACAACTTTCCAAGGTGTTCAGTCTCCTCTTTATTCTGTATGAAATGACAAATAATTGATCTGTGTAAAATCTTCCATCCAGGGCAGTGGTTCTCAAAATGTACTGTAAGGCGGGCCCCACTAGTGGGGAATAGAGACATGATAGGTGGGGCATTAGGAATGCCTTTCTTTTCTGACACAAAATGGCCACGCACAAACATATAGTCATAAACAGACCGGCATATGAATTAAAATAACATCTAATCCAGCAGACCGAGACGGTAAATGTAGTGTGGACAAGAATGTGAAAAAAAAAGAAAAAAAACCCCTTCATATTACCATTTTTCCAGGTTGATCAGAGGTCAGGTGGGGCTTGAAAATCTTCCACCTCCAACATGTGGAATGACAGAAAAAGATTGAGAACTACTGAACTAGGCTAACAGAGATGTTATATCATGGCCGTGCCTGCCAAGCTTCATATACGTCAAACAGCTACGAACAGGCATGCAGCAGACAAGCCTGGAGCCGGGGGGCCAGTAAAAGCAAGGCTATCACTGCCTGGCCTCAGAGCTGCTTAACATCCGACCCCATCTTATGTTCTTTAAGCTACAGGAAATGCAAATATTTATGGGATTGCTGCTCTGGCTTCCGTCCCTCAGGGGAAGGCTAGGAAGCAAGAGCCACAGGGGTTACAGGCTAGTGTGGAAGAGAGAGAGAGAGAGAGAGAGAGAGAGAGTGTGGGTGGGGAGAAAAAGGGATAACTAGAGAAGGCAGGTTAGGTTTGTGTGAACTTGTGGGTTGGTGTGTGGGAGTGAAGTTGTTCTAAGAGGGAGGGAGAGAGAGAGAGATAAACAGAATGGGGCAGAGAGAGAGAGAGAAAAAAAGAGAGACAGACAGACAGAAGGCAGGTTTGTATGGGCTTGTGGGTCAGTATGTGGAAGTGCGGAAATGGAGTGGCTGTGGCCAGGGGTCCCACAGGGTTCAGCTCCGGGTCCTCTTCTAATCCTCTTTCAGCTCGTGGGCAGATCAAAATCAAACTGTTTTGTGACAGATGAGCCACAACACAGAGATCAAAATCCTCTCCTAGGAAAAAACACATAACACCGAGTAATACGTCATAAAGCAACAACTCTGGATGAAAAAGAGAGCGAAAGAGAGAGAGAAAAAAATAAAGCACATTCTCCCTAGAATGAAAGAGCAATGTTCAGGAAACAAAGTATACATTGGAGTGATGTAATACCTTTAACCAGCTTACCTTTTTCGTGTTACTTTTGTTTTACAATCTCTTTTTACGTCATTTCAGTGAGCTGTCATTTTAAACTCCAGTGCAGACCCAGAAGCTCAGTGTTTCAGATTATGAAGACAAACCTCAGCGGCTCTTAAATGCTTTGCTTTGGGGTGATTCTCTCTCAAGTAAAGACATGCTTTTCAGGACTTGGCACAAAGTTGCATGTACTGTAGAGTGGGGAAAATAAACAAGATTTACAATGAGAAGAGGCAGGCCGAAGTATAGCAAAACAAATAAATAAATAAATAAATAAAAACAAATGAATCATTGAATCTCAGACACTAGTTCTTACTGCTAAAAGTCTGAACACTATAAAATAAAAACAGGCGGTAGGACAGTCAGGGTGATAAAACGTTCTCTTTTTGAGCAATTTTCTAGTTGAGAGAAGTGCAGCTTCAACTGTGATGGCCTTTTAAGGCCAGACCATGGACAATAATGAGGAATGTGTCAATACAGCACAGTTCCAAGTGAAGTTCTTTGTCTGCCAAACCCTACTGCATGTTTGAATTTGACTGAGATATATTATGTTTGAGGGTTGTGTATTATGCTAACTCATTCTGGCACGGTCTGCTACAGCGGCTGAATCTTATGTGCAAATATGAAATTGTTTAAAACTGTCAATCATTTTCCTTTATGGAGTCTGGCAGAGCACATTCCACCTATATTTAGGCCAGGTGCAGGACGAACTATACTACCAGGAAAAGCGACCTTTCAGAGATCAACTTTCTTTCCAAAATGCATCACCCCGTCACCTCTGCTCTGACCCATTGACTGGTCCCAACACATTGCACTTTAGACATTAACCATGAAATTACTCATGTACTCACTCACTGCTTTTTAAGATAGGATACATTTGGTTTACCCACAATTTAATTTTGTATATTTGTTTTACCTCTTCGCAATTGTTAAACTATTTCCATTTCCTATTTTTTTGTGTGTGTGGGGGGCAATAAAGCTTCCTTGAATCATTTGCATGCCCTACTGACAGACAGACAGACAGACAGACAGACAGACACACCCATCCACCCAACCACCCACACACACACACCGCATAAACTGCTTATCTAACCAAGTGTTATTAATCCTCCATTAATAAGAAAAAACATAGTTGGTATTCTTTTCAGTACATAGAGACATCTCTAGCACTGTCTCAGCCGGATCATTTTGACTGAATTCATGGGCAGACTGTCTTATTTTAAAATGTGTTATCAAGACAACTTTGTCTAAGGCACTGGCAGTCAAATTTGCTTGTTTGAGTACAAGTATGCTTAGATTTGCAATATGTCTTTTATCTGGAGGGCCAGTTTTGCAGTGTACACACACACACACACACACACACACACAAGCATGCATGCATGCATGCATACACGCGCACACACACACACGGCTCTGATCCCCTAATGGTCAGCGGTCTTGTGAAAAGATTAAAGTTGACATGAAACAGAAAAGGGGGGATAAACCCAGTTCTTGGTGAGTGCAGCTGAACATGACCTACTAAAACACTTTGCTATAGTTGCTACCACATGTACAGTTCTTGCACTCACGAGCACTGTATTTTTGGGGTACAGATAAACTAGATATATTGTAATCTATTCCTTTTTAAAAGTATTTCTTTGGGGGCTTTTACCTTTATGTCAACAGGATATTGGAGAGAGACAGGAGGCAATTGGGAGAAAGATATGGGGTGGCCTCTGGAAATGACCGCAAGTCGGAATCGAACCCGGGTCCCAATGGATGGAAAGACCCACATGTGGAAAGGTTTTGCTCCTTGCAACACAGCCCCCCTCAGCGTCTTTATTCTTACCTGTACTTCAACCTTTGATGTGGGCTTTGGAACATTCTAACTTAAGATTCCTTTCTGCAGTAATACAAGGTTCTAAAATTCTATGATGAATTCAATGAGATATTTTCAAGAACGTTAATTTTCCACCATTCCCGTCATACTGGTGTGACGATACACCTTTAAAAGCATAAAAACACTGAGATGAGTTGAAAAAAAACAAAATAAAACAATCACTACATAGCAGACTACAGTGCATACTGTACATAGCAGACAGACAGTAAAACCACTGGACAAACACTGACTGACACAAGCTCATGTATCTGCTCCAAGCATATTACACGGAGGCTACACCCAGCACGTAACTGAATTATTCCATTTGCGACTCTGTTTTAGAAGACTGGTCTATTCTCTTTTTTTTAACATACTTGCCGCTATCGTAATTTCTCAACTATTACATGTAGCCGTGGCTTATACATTGATTTTGAAAAATGTCTTCAGTTATGAGGTTATTACACTGGGCAGTTAATATGCCATTAATCTAGTTTTGTTTCTTTTTAACTTGCATAAAACACTGTCCTGAGGCTTATACACAATGAGGATATTACTCAGGAAATTACTGTATCGCATCTGGTGTAGCCAGCCAGTGCCATTGATCATAGTGGAGGCTAATTGATACAGCATGAATGGAGCTTTAGTTTACATGGTGTACCCTCCCTGTTAAAGGTTCAGTCAGGGACTTTACACTTCAGTTTACATGCCTGGTGTACCCTCCCTGTTAAAGGTTCAGTCAGGGACTTGCCTGGTGTACCCTCCCTGTTAAAGGTTCAGTCAGGGACTTTACACTTCAATTTACATGCCTGGTGCGCCATCCCTGTTAAAGGTTCAGTCAGGGATTTTGAGCCATTATAAGCCAATGACATTGGTTGCATTTCTTCTTCTTAGGAGCGCTCTAAGAATGTTCTAAGAACGCTCCTAAGAAGTTCTTAGCACTAAAGAGCTTCTTAACGAATCTGGGAAACGTGGCCATTGTTAGTCACATTCAGCAATCATCTTCTCACGGCCACGAGCTGCCCGTTTCGTGAGTGCACAGTAAATAAAAACCCTCTTAGTCTCTGTAGGCAGCCCTGTCTCTGAACACTATAAACAAAGTGGGTGCAGCCTGTTCTAAAAACAAAATCCAAACATCATGTGGAATTTCTCTGGGAAAACGTAAGGTGAGAGGTGGCATGATTTGTTTGATCCTGGGTTAAAGGTGAACTACAGTATGCACATTTTCTTTTTAGCTTCATTTGCCCTAACTGATCAGCTTCGGAGTCTTTGGAATGGTTACTGGCTGTCTCGCTTCCCCCTAGCGAGACAGCCAATTGAGGAGTGTTGTAAAATATACACGCTAACTCTGTAGGGGAAGCTCTGCAGAGAAACCGGCAAGTGTAAAACGAGAAAACGGTAAAGAAATTGCCAAACCTGCATAGTTCCTCTTTAAAATCTAACGTTAGGGTTTTTCTTTTTTTGCACATGTGTGCAAATACATGTTAAATATAAACATGAACACAGACCAATGTGACTAGCTGTGCATTCCCTAGCTGCAGCTTTAAACTCACAGTGAGCCTGCACCCCTAAAGGACACTATGGAGGAGCTGTCCAGTGACGCCAGGTGCTGAACCCCACAGCCTGGTGAAGCAGGGGAACCACAGGAGTCAGATGGGCTGGTTTTTATAACCTACAGGCTACAGGGAGAGACAGCAATTGAGTAATCCCCTAGCTCATCTGGTTAAAAGTCAGAAACAAAACATATCCCTATCCCAAAACATTCATGTCCCCTGTGGCTGTCAGTGGATAACTAGACCTTTTGAACCATGTAAGCCTTTCTTGCCTAATTGTGTCTGTTGGCGTTACTGATAAATATGGCATTCACTTAATATTAAACAAAACATACAGTAGGTTCATTCTGGACATTATCTCATTAAATCAGAAAAACAGGTCTGTTTTTTTTCTGAAATAATTAGATAAGAAACATGTTCATTCTTTCTAAATGAACAAGTTTATTACCTCATTAATTAAGAAAAACTAGGCTCAATTTCATCACCAATAAATCTGTAGACACCACACTGATACAGAGATCTGGGCAAATTCAATATCAAAGAAAGAATGATAACTGGGGTAAGGTAAGGCAAGGTTACTTGGTTGCTACATAGGTCACATGCTTAGTGCATAATGTGTCAATAAAGAGAGAAAACCGGGGGGGGGGGGGGGCATATACTGTACATTTTTGTGCTGTGTGTGTGTGTGTGTGTGTGTGTACACACTACTCACAAAAAGTCAGGGGTATTTGGCTTCCGGGTGAAATTTCAGGATGAACCTAAAATCCACAATAACATTTACAGGTGAACTTAATGCTACACTTTTAAATGTCCAAAACGTCAACCTTTCAGCACTTTCTATACTGAAACATTACATTTCACCCGGAAGCCAGACATCCCTACTTTTTTATGAGTAGTATAAGAGATGGAGGGTCTAAGAGAAAGAAAGAAAGAGAGAAAGAACAAGAGAAAGCGAGAGCAAGATAGAAAGATAGAGAGAAAAAGAGAGATAGATGCTTGGGTAGATTAAGGACAAAAAAAAACACAATGACACAAAGCATATCAGCCTTGTGACAGGGTTTGCCACACCTTAGCTTTTATATATTATTACTGTTTGTACAATGGTGTTTCTATTCCAAAGTAAACATTGCTTATCATCTCCCTTATTTACTTGTTGATGGGTTTAATACATAAAAATCGCTCTGTTAGAACCGAATGGACATCGTAGTGTATGTACTAATCCCGAACATAAACAAGCACAAAGAGATGCTGATTCCTGAGAAAATGATACGTCGTACATCGGCTGCTCTTAAGAACTTTACAGAGAAATGTGCAAAAGCAGTTTGTATGAGTGTGTGTGAGTGTGTTTGTGTGTGTGTGTGTGCGCTTATGTGTCTGTGTATTTTTTTTTTATTTGAGAGAGAGAGAGACAGAGTTTGTGTGTGTGTGCGTGAGTGTGTGTGTGTGTGTGTGTGTGTGTGCGTTTGTGTGCGTGTGTGTGTGTGTGTGTGTGTGTGTGATTATGTGTCTGTGTTTAGTTCTGCATGTGGCTGCATACCTATGAACCAGATGTATTTGTGGTTGTGTGCGTGCATGTGTGTGTGTGTGTGTGTGTGTGTTTCTTCTAATGACAGATCCTTGCACAACGCCTGAAACCCGCCGCTTCCACATTCGCGGCAGTTCAAGGAAAGATCCGGAAAAAAAAACAAAAAAGTGAAAAATGAACCTTGGATGAAGGATGACTGTCCAACCCTCCTTCCTCCGAGACTCTTTGAGTGCAGTTCTTCTGAGATCTAAAACACTTAACTGTGCAATGAGATGATTGTCTCTGCCAACAGTCCCTACTGAAGCCATGTTTATTATTATTATTATTATCATTATTATTATTATTATCATTTTTTTTCCGTAGCGCCAACCAGGAACGAGAGAGGTGTGTGTCCCTCCGTCCCCAGGGGATACTAGAAGGTCCTATAAGCGTCCAGAGAGGGGCCAGCAGCCCTCGCGCGCCACACGTTTAGAAAAGAGAACAACGCAACAGATCACATTCAGATGAGAGACACAGAGAGAAAGAGACGAACAACGGCAGCCCCCTAATGCGCATCATGACCACGTGTGCTGAACAAAGATCAGGGGGGGTCATGCCCCCCATCTACCCCCCACCCACTTACTTCCAGCCTGTAGTGCGCCACCTACTGCATGTCTAAGAGGCCTATTAAAACCCCAACCTACCCCCACCCACCCCCTAACCACCAGCAAAGACACACACAGAGCTCCCCCTTCTCTACCACCCCCTCCCACCCTCCCTCCACCCAAACACAAAGCTCCTACTCTTATCTCGTAAACGCTGGAGACTCTCCAACACCTCCCTCCCCTCCCTCCCTCCTGCCCTCCCACCGGACCCTCGTCCCTCGTCCCTCGCCACTTCCTGCCCTCGCCACTTCCTGTCCTCGCCACTTCCTGTCCTCTCCGTGTTCCCCCTCACACGGCCGTGTGCTTGGCCGCCTCGTTGCGCGGCGACGTGGACGCTTGCCGGGTGAACTGGCTGAAGCTGGCGGCCCGTGCCCGGGGCCTGGGCAGAGCCGTGGTGGCGGTAGCGGTAGCGGCGCCCGTGGTAGCGGTAGCGGCTAACGGCGGGGGGCCCGTGCCGGGGAGGGGAGGCTGCCGCAGGGCGGCGGGCAGCTGGGGCAGCTGGGCCAGCTGGGTGTGGGCGGCGTGGGGGAGGCCGTGGCCGGAGGCCTCCATGGAGAAGAGGCTCTGGATGAGCTGCAGCTTCTCCTTCTCCTCGCGCATGAAGACGTCCACCAGCAGCGTCTTCTCCTTCTTCAGCTGCTCGCTGATGTCCTTGGGCACGTCCGGGATCACCCAGGCAACCAGCACGCCCAGGAACATCACCAGGTTCTGCAGCACGCACACACACAACGCAGGAAAGACACACACAACACACACCATCAGGAGAGTTTCAGAATCTAGTATCTGCTAGCACTGATGACGGCAAATACATCGGGCATGCAGGCTGTAATAACCTGGTGGAGCTCTGACTACACCCGTCTTAGCACTGACACACACACACACACACACACAAGAAAAAAAGAGAGCTGACAGACATTGCACACATACAGTACAAACACACACGTAAGATATATATCATTTCACAAAGTCAGAGGTAGTCATCAGTCATCAGTGAGAGGCATGTCATGAGCTTCATAAAAGGCAGTTTGTCAGAACAAAGCAGTTCTGTGCGGAGCCCACCAGGCTTGCTCTCATAAATACCTCGCATCAAGCACTATCAAACACCATTCGCCTCCAACCAGCGCTAACGCCGCCAGACAGCTAACGACGGTTTGAAATAGTTCCTGTCTGAAATCATCAGGCAGGCAGCAAGAACTAATCCAGATGGGTTCACTGGAGGCTCATTGCCGCATGAAGAGTGACAGTAGCCACCGTCACATGCACACTTCTATTCCGATTAGAAGCGGAATAACAAATCGTCATATAAAACACCTCAATTGGAATAAAAATGCCTGATTTGATCAGAATTTTAATCGGAATGAAAGAGGTGGTGACTTCTACAGTACAGTATATCTTATCAATGAAAAGTAGGCAACAACGGCAATTCCGATCAAAGATTCTAAAGCGCTTGACACCTGACTGGAAAGCAGCTGACTGGAATAGAACGTACCCCATGTAAACAGACGGCACACATTTTTCATTCGGAATAGTATCGGAACTTGAAAACTTGAAATAAAAGAGGAACTTCTGTGTTTATCAGTTGTGAAACAAACTGATGACTGAAATAAACTGATGGCTGAAATACATATATATATATATATATATATATATATATATATATATCTGGGAATGTATATCTGGGATGTGAAAGACAGACACTCTCCACTGATGAGATGGCAGTCTGTACCTGGAACAGGATGACGAAGGCTAGTCGGGCAGCCAGGATGGACCAGTACTGTTTGGAGAACTGGTAGGCATCATTAGACCAAGGAGGCTCCCTGTAGTCCTTATACCTTAAGAGGGCAAAAGAGGAGAATATACACACACACACACACACACACACACACACACACACACACACACACACGCGCACACACAGACACACACACACACACACACACACACAAACAGGTTTAAATAATTTACAAGGACACTCTGGAGCTTCTCAGAAGACATTAACACATCTTGGTGTTGACTTGCAACAAAAATAGGTGTGAAAACATGGGAAGCACATGCTCCACTTTATCTCTAAAGGGACCCTTCACAATGAACAACAGCCACAGCACACAATGCCCTACTGTTGTCAGGAGCTCCACTAATAGCATCGTCTGCCTACTGAGGCCACCAGATGGTTGGTGGAAACTCAAGCTCAGCCTTTTTATGTAGTAGTTTACGGAGCAGCATAACATTAACCAAACCCAGACCGACCCAACCACTAACCCTAACCTTGAGCATAAATTGCTCTCAGCAGAAAGGTGAAATTTGCTTTATGATTTGAGAATCAGTAGATAGTCTATAACCCCCCCCCCCCCCCCCAAATGAGATCATTTCCAGCTGCAAGTGTGCAGCATGTCCAGTGCCCCCCCTCTTCATGTCAAAATGAACTCCGACACAAACCTCAAAGCTGTCCACCATTATCAACAAGCCCCAAATATGAGTACACGCTCCTCTGCCAACTGACTGAACCAGATTAAGACAAGAAAAAAAGGACGACAGCGGAAACCATCCCCTTGGGGGACAATTCATTATCTCTATTGAATTACGAGGGGTACGGATTCAGGGGTTGTAGGGGGAGAGGGGGACTAGGCCCCAGACTTCACTGCCTTATACAGTAAAACAGGAGGAATGTTGAGAAACGGGTATTCGTTTCCCTGGGATAGCCAGCCATCTTCGTTTGGGAGAGAAAGATCCCGTGGGTCGGACTCCTTCTTTGGACATGGCTGGGCAGCAGAGACAAAGTGCAAATATGGAGCGGAAGGCCTAGACTGAGATTATTCAATTTGTATAGTGTTTGGTGCTATTTTAGATGTCGGAACAAGCGGAATTGTGCTGTATCAAAATGTAAACACGCATGTGTACGAGTGTTCATGCACGCGCACACACACACACACACACACACACACACACACACACACACACACACACACACACACACACACACACACACACACACACACACAACACACACGCAGCATGTAGTGGCTCTAAGTCCAGTATATCTCTGCCCTTTGTGTCCCTGCGGATCCCAGTCTGAGACTCTGTAAACAAACACATGTTTGTCCCCTGGGTCTTCCTCCTCAGTTCTGACCCAGAACCCCCCCCCCCTGCCCTCGCTACGACAGCATGGCCTAACTCCCTCACTACACCCCACCATCCCCCACCCAGCACCCCTAAAGGCCCCTCGGCCTTAAAGGAGCCGACCTGTGCATGAGGTACAGTAAGCGCAGCCGGCTTCAAACATCACACTTGTGGGGCTGTGAGGGTGCCCCGGCCCATTCCTGTGTGTCTCTCCTCCTGTCTCTCTCTCTCTCCCTCTCTCCCCCCTCTCTCTCTCCTCTCTCTCTCTCCTCACATTCCTTCTCTAATCCCCTGCCATCTCTCGAAGCTTTATCTTTTCACCCTCTTTCGCAATTCCTTCCCATCTTTCTCTCTATCTTTAACCAAAGACTACCCAGTCCCCACCCCTCTCTCTCTCTCACACTTTCATCTCCTCTCCATTCCTCTCTCTCTCTCTCTCTCTCTCTCTCTCTCTCTCTCTCTCTCTCTCCCTCAGACATTTTGTCCACCCCCTGTGACTACGATTACGGTATTTAATTTAAAAACTGGAAGTGCTGGTTCCTCCTGGCATCAGTTTAGCAGAAGAGAAGAAGCACGACAGAGAAGAGGACAGGAGAACATTCCTGTCACCCGCCTCACAGGAAGAGCAATAAGCCAGGCACGCAAATGCAACAGCTATCAAAACACACACAAGGAACAGTTACTTTAGCATGAGTGCATTCACCAAGTGACACTTGTAATTAGGGTTAGGTTCAATGATTGCTGATACTATCTCGATGAGTAACGATCTTCTGATGAAAAGTTGAAAGCTTTTTGTGTTGACAAAACAGCGACTTACAGGAAGGCCACCACAGCGGGTCTTCCAAAGAAAGTGTGGCAATAATGAATAATAATAATAGTTTCCACTGTAATCAAAGGAACTGGTTACACCAGCCATCATGGTGGTGTGTCCCGTACATTAAAAAAAAATGGCCCATTCTTCTAAATCTACTTTTACTCTGAACTCAAACTGAGCGCAAATACACATGCAGTGTATTGCATAACGCCTTCGATACATGGCTTTGAGCGTCTACGCCTGCGATACATTCTCCTGTAACACGCAAACACGTGATCCAGATAAAATCTCTAGCAACACTTGCAGTCTGACAGCCCATTTACACAGTCAACTACTGTTCAGAGACTATCGGAGGCATGTCCATTTGTCTTTCAACATGCAACGATCACCTTAAAGCAAAACGCTCAACTGCCTGCCAGCCAACTGGAAGCAGAACCTGGCCCGGACACACACAGATAGTTGGGGGATTGTGTCATGGTGGGCTATTCAAATAAATAGGCCCTCAGCCCCTGTGCTAACGCATGTGACGTGATTCCAGCAGGCTTTCTCAGCTCAGCTCTGCGACTTGACCTTATTTGATTTGATTTGGCATACATCTATCCAGTTTGTGACCTCAAGAAATGAAGATGGACATTACCATCACAATGGCACACATCATAATCATGGTTGTTGAGGAGATTACAGGGGAGCTGCACTGCGTAACTGAAGCGTTCCGTTAACGATGCGTAAAATCTATTTTAGAAGTGTCGTGTCTCCTAGGCCCCACCCATGGAGCACCGGACGCATGCGTGAATTCGCGCCCACTTCGCTGCTTTTGCGTCAGCGCAAATCAGCCAGATGTGAGATGACCTCTGAAGCAGAGACACCTGCCTTGACAACTATGCTTAGGTAGATTTGGATAGTAACGTAAAAGACACCATATAGTACACTGTTGTCCCGCTAACCACTATTGAATCAAGTGCGCCAGTTTGAATGAAAGAGGAGGAATGTGCGTAACTGTTGAAGAGTGTGTGTGATTAGGCCTACTTGAACAAATAGCTCCGAAAGACTGAAATGAACACTTGGTGATGAAGAACGTGTGAGACTGAAAGTTGTGAAGACTGGAAGCATGACGCTATGAAATTCTTATGCAATAAACGACAGAATGACTGAACAACGTGAAAATGTTAGCCTATGCTATATGAAAGTGCTGACTAATAACAACATACAAGAAGTGTTACGTTAGATATGGGGTTTTGGGGAATGTAAAAATGTGAAAATAAAAATGTATGAAAATCCTATTAAACGACTTACGTGCCTTCAATAAAGACATGCCTTTCTTACCCGATTACATAAACCACGACAATGTAACCAAATGCAATGAAATACTTATAATCCTGAATGCAACAAATATACTTCTTATACGAACGCAAATGTGTACGATGTTTGAACGTAACCAACCAACATGTTTAAGTAGCCTACACTGTTGAATGTAACCAAGTACTCTCAATAGAATGTAATATGCATGCTACATCTTAATGTGTAATGCCTGCTATCAAATGTAAACTGTTTGTGTGTTAAAACCTGTAAATGCCGGTATTGAATGCATCTTGTCTCAACTAGAATGTTCTCGTCAACACTGAATGTATGTAAAACTCCGCTTTGTAACCCAGAGATGTGTGCCTTTGACTGTCTAGAATGTTCTGAAGTAAGTTTAGTTTCCATGAGTTCTGTGAAGAGGGCACCGCCCCAGGAATGTGTAGGGGAGGACCATGGGGTCACGGAAAAATGAGGACTATAAGAAGCAGGTCAACTAAAGTCCGGGGCTGCTTCTTCTTCTTTCCTCGTCTTACGTGTTGTGTTACTCTGTAGCTCCTGATAGTTATTATGTGAACTCCGTACGTCGTCGCGAAACCAAGTATGCGGGACTTAGTGCTCCAGTGAACATCGGAACTCCGCATCATCCACCTGCTGCTCGTGGCCTTACACCCGGACAAGGGAGATCACTGAACGAGAATTCATTTGGACTTTTTGCTTTTTTCGACACTATTGGATTAATTTCTTTCGTTTTTCCTTCTCACCACAAAATGGAATTATCTTTTTCCTACATATTGTAACCAACAAGCTGTCTTGTGCCGCATTTTTGCTGTATTTAAAAATGCTGAATTATAAAACTATTTTAATCCAACGTCCGATTCTTTCAGCTTGTATTCTGTTTTGGGATGAGGCTACCACTTCCCAAACAGGATGGTAAAGATAACGTCTCTCTTCTGTGATTCTTTTCTATTCTTTCTGAGTCTTAGTTTAAGCCTTGAAACTAAGCCCCTCTTATAAATGACCTGAGTTTCAGCTGTTTACTGAGACCGAATGTTTTACGCGTGAGTTAACTGTCAGGGCCTTGATGTTCCACTGACTTCTTATGTACTAAAAAGCCTGGTTATTCTTTGGGAAGACTTGACCCCCTTCCTCTAGACAGTCCGGGGTTTATCTGTATACATAGAAGTCTTAGGTCATTGACATCACAGAGGTCGGCGCGTAACCTAACCTGACAGTAGGTGCCTGGTATTATAGTTCAGCTATAAGATTCGATTGTGGTGGCCAGGTGTATGTGCAGCCAGCTGAGTGCTTATCGTACAGGCCATCCTTTCAACTCCAGGCAACAACACAGAAGACTGGTCTATTTTTTTCAAACGTACAGTACAGTACGCGCCACTGTCGCGTCTGGTATAGCGACCGCCGGGGATTGCCGCTGTATGTAAACACTGTACACATTGCAAGATATAACCATCACAGATATAGTGCTTATTCATGCCTGCACTTTTCTGTAAACTGTACCATACACTGTATAGTACATTGTACATGTACTTAATGGCGTTTACAAACGGAGGTTACTGGCCGCAGTTGCAGCATTGGCGATACTCCTCTTGCAACATTCCATAGTTAAAGAATAAAGGGGTGCATGGCAGAAACCGGAAGACTTCGCCAAACATGCTCTTCCATTATGAGTTTTGACTTTATGAAAATTCCAAATGTGAACTAGTGAAGTTGTACTTCTGGTTAGTCTGGTTAGACACTGCATGTCATTGGCCTTGTGTCTGTACTCCACACAATGCCAAGGACATTTAATTGAGTCCAGTTGAAGCTAAAACAGCTACAGTACTTGAGCAGAGGCCGGTTCTTTGATTTCATATTCCCTATTCTGTAGAATCTATAGATCATCCATCTATCTGTGTTGCTATCCTTCTCACATCCCCTATTCTGTAGTCCATCCATCTATCTGTGTTGCTATCCTTCTCACATCCCCTATTCTGTAGCCCATCCATCTATCTTCTATCCTTCTCACAATCCCTTTTTCCTCTCCTCTCTTCTCCTCTTCTCTCCTCTTTCTCTTCCTCTCTTCTCCTCTCCTCTCTTCTCTCCTCTACTCTCTTCTCCTCTTTCTCTTCCTCTCTTCTCCTCTCCTCTTCTCCTCTTCTCTTCTCTCCTCTTTCTCTTCCTCTCTTCTCCTCTCCTCTCCTCTCCTCTCCTCTCTCAGGTCATGCTGTGGCTGTGGCCAGAGGCAGCTTTAGACATGCCAGGTCACTGTTTTGATATCTGATGAAACATTTAAGCTCGCCCCGGAGGGAGAGGCACAACAAGTGGGTCCTCAGAGTGAGTGAGTGAGCGAGCGAGTGGTCCGACCGTTAGACCTGCCTTTGCCACCCCCTCCTGCGCCTCCCGGAGTGGCTAAAATAAGCAGCATGACGACATACTTTTTCCCTCTCAAATGTAGTGTGTGTGTGTGTGAGAGAGAAAGAGAGAGTGTGTGTGTGTGTGTGTGTGTGTGTGTGTGTGTGTGTGTATGTGTGTGTGAGGATGTCATCATGCAGTATGTATGACCCAATCCCTGGCTTCTCTCATGCACTACAGTGTTACCGTGTCGAGTGTGCAGCAGAAATAATCTAGAGCAGCATGCAGCATCATCTTCTTATGAGTGTGGGCTGTGTGTGTGTGTGTGTGTGTGTGTGTGTGTGTGTGTGTGTGTGTGTTACCGTGTGGAGTGTGCAGCAGAAATAATCTAGAGCAGCACCATCTTATTGTGTGTGTGTGTGAGTGTGTGAGTGTGTGTGTGTGTGTGTGAGCGTGCGTGCGTGCGTGCGTGCGTGCGTGTGTGCGTGCGTGCGTGCGTGCGTGCGTGCGTGCCTGCGTGTGTGTGTGTGTGTGCGTGTGTGTTACCAGCGGAAATAATCTAGCACACCATCATCTCTTCATTGCTCACATGTGGGCTTCAATGACTCTCATTTTGTCCCATACAACTGTAAAACACACGGTGAAATGCAGTGACATAATCATCAGCTGGTTCTGTCCAGGGCCCTGTAACTCGAAAATCAAACTCGTAAATGTATGTTACGCATGGCTTACGGACTCTTGATTTGGTGCTAAGAATAGTTTTAGTTTGTGCAAAGCACTATAGGCTGTGAAAGTAGCCTCTGAATTATGTGACACAAACAAATGCCTATAAAATCTTTACCATAAACACCATAAAAGTCTGTCAAAAGCATTGCCGTTGTTCTACACACACACACATTCCATACCCTGGAGCTTTCAGGGAGTTTTTCTGCCACCTGCAGTGGGTCGGGTTACAGCCTGTTGGGGTGGGCTGTTTTGCGGTGCGGTGGGCTGTGGTGGTCGTTAGCTCGTTAGCTAAATGACTGGGAGGACCAGCCTGCCTGCCTGGAGGCATAGCTGACCTCTTCCCTCCTGCCGTGACCTAACGACTGGCTGTTCAGGGCGAAACATTATCCTCTGACAGTCACAAACAGCTTCCAGACCCCCCCCCCCCCCCAAATTAAGGTGGAACTTGGCTGAGTGAGTAGCAGCTTTTACATGGATCCAAGTCAGATTAAGGTAAAAATCTGCCCAGGCCTTTTTGTAGGCACCATTTATGGGCAATAAACCGTTACCCAATTTAATGCTTGCATATAAATCCAGATGTATTCACCCACTTAATGCTATTCTTGTGCTAATAAAACGCAATAAACAAAAGCTTAAATTGTACTCACTACTCAGGCATGTAATAAATATAGAAAAATATACGACTATAAAACACACTATTTATTGTGTATAAAATATCAATGTAAAACACATACGGACATAAATGGGACCTCTCCTGCACTTTGTCTGTAAATAATGCCACATCTTACCGACTGACCATGTGCTATTTGTATTATCTTGGGCTTTGTACGCCTACTCCGCGCAAAGGTGACAAAGTTGAATCAACGTTGATTTTTGTGCATCACTGAAAATGAGGACTACCCTGAATGATCTCCCGAGAATAAATCGAGGTTGAACGAATGTAAATCTAAAAGACAACCAAAACAGGGCCATCAGCAAACACGTGATTCTTCACTAGTGGAACAGGCCTGATTCAAAGCAGCCATTCTGATATGGAATAGTGGGCATGAAACTACAAGTGACTTTCCTGGAAGATCCGCTCAGTCTCAGTGTAAAGGAAATCAGAAGCAGGGCAAAGGCAGGGCCTGGACGTTACATTTGCATAGTGCACTTCATACACACGACAACGCAATGCTCTTTGCATCATCCAAAAACAAACAATAGCAACAAACAAATATTAGCATAAATAAACAAACAAATAAATAAACAAATAACACTACTTCTACCACTACTACTACTACTACTACTAATAATAATAATAATAATAAATGAAAGTATGAGGGACAAATTAAAACATAAATATGAAAAAAAAAAAAAAAAAACATCTGCTTCCTAGGTGAGCACTGAGCTGTGCTGTGGTCACTAACCTGCAGACGGTGATCTCGCGCTCGTTCTGGGTGGAGAGGGGCGAGGAGCCGGGCCTGAAGTTGGTGACGTTGAAGTAGGAGAGGGTGTGGTCGATGAAGCCGTGCATCGTGCCCGTGTCGCTGTACGTGTACTGGTACATCAGCCGGGGGATGAAGTCCGACGTGAACGAGATCACAAAGGCCTGGATGGGAGAAGAATAAAGATGGAAAAAACATATAATGAGATCACAAAGGCCTGGATGGGAGAAGAATACAGACAGGACAACAGCACAGAACAAGAGCAAAAAAAAAAATCTTCTCTGTAGCAATTACACCCATTCATCCTTGAAAACTGTTTGTCTGGTTCTTCATATGTAACTTATCATAGACATGTTCAAGGAGCACAAACTTAAACTAGAAAAGCACTCAGAGATCTCAAACCTCAGCCAAGCGAAAACATAACCGCCTCCTGGATCCAGACGGTAATAAGGATCACTCCCAAAATCGCTTCTTATCATTTCTTCCTTGGGTCTATTCAAATCGTCCCTGAAAATGTTGTCGAAATCCATCCATAACTTTTTTAGTTATCTTTCGAACAAACAAATAAACACACAAACAGGCCCCAGCAGTGGCGCGACTGGCTGGGGCATCTGCACCGCACACTGGTGACCCGGGTTCGATTCCCACCCCGTGGTCCTTTCCAGATCCCACCCCAATCAAAAATCTCTCCCACTCACTTCCTATCTCTCTCTACTATACCATCATTAAAAGGCATAACCCCTCCCTCTCCCAAAGAAACACACAAACAGACAGACAAATAAACAAACTCCGATGAAAACAACCTCTTTAGCGAAGGTAACAAACCCTAGCAAAAATGAAAACTCTCTCATAAAACCCAAGCAAATATAAAAAAATCCCCCAAATTCACTCCAAAAAGCAGCAGCTAGGAATCCGTTAACCGCTGACCCTGACACCTGTGTTTCGTACTTACAAAACCTACAGTAAACACCCAACTAACTACTACAACAAGCTTCTTCAAACATGCTCCATCACTACATATGTCTGCTGACACAGCAGCACTAATTTGATCCAGAACAATCTCATTTCAGTTCTATTCATCATTTGAGCTATATAGCGACATAAAAAAAAAAGACAAAAAGCACCATTTGGAACAAAAGATAAACAGGAAGACAAGGAGGTGGCACGTTCTCTCTGTTCTCTGAACCAGACGGAACCATTTGCTTCATCAGCACGTGTGCGTTCATGGCGGACTGCCGGACAGCAACATTCATTTGATCCGGACCCATTTCATTTAATGTCAGCTCAGTTCTGTTCCACTGATTTATATTGCGCCCATTAAAAAGGACTAAAAACACAGCCAGGGGAGGACAATAAGATGACCGGCTTTCGTCCGGTTCAGAGAACAGAAAACACACTAAGACGCAGAGTAGGAGTAGGATTACTGTTACAATCAGCCCAATTAATAAACACATGACACTCAAGGCCATAAAAAGCCATATGTTTGGAGTTTTAAGTGGCTATTAATAGCCCATAAAAACTCTGGGATACATTTAACTGAAATTTAAGAGAAATAATTCCCGAGCACTATAATATTACCACTTCAATATAGATCTTGGCTTTGGTCCCACCACAGCATATGTAAGTTGTTAATAACAATCCCGCACTGGACTACAGTACATGTCAAGAATGATGAACTGTCCACAGACTGGGAGTAAACTACAGCAAAGATAACGAACAGCGACAAAGACAGAACAATTAAGTACAACGATTTTATGAAATCAGACACTTGTATATTATACCCACTCACACTCACACACTCTCTCGCACGCACGCACGCACGCACGCACGCACGCGCACACACACACACACACACACACACACACACACACACACACACACACACACACACACACACACAATCATCATTCAGACTTCTCGTTGGCCAAAACTGTTGAGTTTGCATCTCCAGATACATGTTTAACTACAGTACCTCATGAGGGATATGAAGAATAACTTACAGCAATTTCCTGTGTATTAGCCACATTGTGTATAAGCCGCAGGACTGTGTTTTATGCAAGAAACAAAACCACATTAATACCATATTAACCGCCCCCATGTACAGTATTAACCTCATAGCTGAGGAAATTTAGCAAAATCAATGTATAAGCCGCAGCTAATAGTAGGGAAATGACAGTAATATGAATAAGAAGTAATTAGCGAAACGCTGCTCACTCCACAAACACCACTGCGGTATTGATGAGCTGATGCTTTTGATGCTTCTGATCTGTTAGTCGGAGAGCAACGTTGTGTTGCTTTGTTCTTTTTCATAATCATCTGCGCTACACCATCTTCACACGTGGACTGGAGGCAGCAGTGGGAGACACGAGAGACCAAGCCACGGTCAAGTCGCAAACTCAAGAGTTCCTGTAAAGATGTGAAGATCACACGGGGGTCAGAGCTGATACCTTTTAATCTCCTGCCAACTCCCAAGCACACACACCTCCCTCACACACACCGCTCACGAACCGCCGCCAGAGTCACGAGGAGCCAATCGGCGGCCAGACGGCAAACTCGAACAAAGCCGCTGTGTATAATGGGTCACGGAGAAGCGCACGTTCCGCCCGCTCGGCTAGCCCCGACTGGCCACAGCGGCTCTTCCTGCGCCACATCTTAAGCGCCGCTAGACTGAGCCGAGCATGACGGGAACTATGGGAACAAGAACTGTATTCATTCCTCTCAGGATCAGCAGGACAATGACTCATAAACACTCTGTGTGACCCGGAGACAGGTACTCTGCCAGACCTACAAATCATGAATACTTGTGATATCACAAAATTAGCTATGGTGATCTTGGCAATCCTGACCTTCCAACCTTGAGTGTACTGGAGAATTTGAGTATACTGATAACGAATGCCCAACGAACAGCTACTGAAGAGTTTGAATGCACTGATAATGCCCCACAAACAACTACTAAATGAAAAGGTGAAATAAATAAAACAGGTTTGATTGTGATGGAGCCTAATTGGGATCCTCACAGGGAACCTCTGAAACTGAGAGAACTGGAAGGCGTAGGTGCTGAAGTGAGAGGCCAGGGTTCTGAACCTGAAAGGCCTGGGATCTGAAAAGCCTTGGCTTCCAAAGTAGAAGGCCTGGGATCTGAAGTGGAAGGCCAGGATTCTGTACTGGAATACCTGGTTTCCAAAATGGAAGGTCTGGTTTATGAAGTGGAAGGCCTGGGTTCTGAAGTGGAAGTCCTGAGTTCTGAAGTGGAAGGCCTGGGTTCTGAAGTGAAAGGCCTGTGTTCTGAAGTGGAAGGCCTGAGGTTCTGAAGTGGAAGGCCTGTGTTCTGAAGTGGAAGGCTTAA